>NC_057949.1:5261990-5269490 GCF_018555375.3 Anguilla rostrata
GCTTCTTGGTAGGGATCCAGAGAGTTGTCATGGCGAAGCCTGATTGATAGAGCGCTGGCTGTGAGCCTCCAGACCAGGGGAAGATGGATTGGGGAACAGCGTTCCCTCTCCCTCCCGTCCCGCGCTGCCGATCCATCACCCGCCCCACCCTGCTCCCCTCTCCGGGCCTCCACCCGCCCTCCACCTCTCTCACCCACCCGCCCTCCACCTCTCTCACCCACCTGTCCTCCATCACCATTTCTGTCTCACATTAGAAAAGACTATACTGCACAAGCCCGGCTCAGTTTCACTCAGAAAGGACATTTGAGGCTCTAGAAGTGAGTTCTAGAATAGAACTTAGTTTATGTGTGTGTGTGTGTGTGTGTGTCTGTCTCTGCGTGTGCTTGTGTGGGTGTATCAGTGGTGTATCAGTGTGAGTGTGTGTGTGTATGTATGTGCGTGCGCATGCATACATATGTGTGCGTACATGTATGTGAGTGCATGTGTCCGGTTGTCCATCAGTATGCATGTTTAAACTGAGTTGCAGAATTATGCTCGGTATATTGGCCAGTGAGCGTAGGAATAGTTTTTTATATGCGTATGTAAATTCTGTGGTCAGTTGCAGATCACTAACCCGCCACCTATAGTTCTGTTCAGATCATCGTGACCTTTGGGCAGCCCAATGACACGGGATGACATGACGGCACATGGGATACGCGGCACGTGCACACGTACGTGTGTGACAGCGCTGCCCCCCCCCCCCCTCGCCCCTCTGTCTCTGCCCCTGTATCTGGGGGGGTATCGGGGGTGAAGTGATCCGCACCAAAGCCTCCTGTTCGGCGCAGTGCAGGGCTGTGGGAGAGAGGTGCATTCTGGGTAGCTGTCTGAGGTGGCAGCAGATGGCGTGCCACACTGTGGGCTGGCATTCGGGGGGGTAGGGGGGGTGGGGGTGGGGGTGGGGTGGGGGTGGGCACGGAGACTGTGGGGGCACCTCTCCCAGAGTGTCAGCAGGCATCGTAAGATAGGGAGAGTGAGGGGGGGGACGGACGGGGGCCCAAATCCTCTTTGTGAGATTGGTAAGGCTTCAGTGACCCCGCGTAGCCATGCTCCAGGATTCCTGGACTAGCCCATCCCCCACAAACTGAACTGCAGCTCTACCGTAGCCTGTCTGCTTACTCCCAACACCACAGAAAGAGAAGCATCATACTGTTACAAATAATGTGGAAAAAATAATGATAATCACCATCATCAGCATACTGTCCATATTTATATTTATTTATTTAATCATTCATTGCTTCATTCATTTCTTACTTGCGTCTCAAACGTTCTTGTTCAGTACACATTTGAAAAGGAAATTAAGTGTGATGTGTAACATCGCAGAGCACCTGCATTATTTTAATTTAAGACTGTGTCCAATTTTTTATATTTACATGTTAAAGCTGTACGATTTCAACAAATTTAGGAATAAAGGGAGAATTAGAGTATTTTGTAACTTCTTAAATAAAGGGAACAACAAGGCAAGTTGTGTGAAATTTAGAGAGGTTGCTGTTTAGATTAGACTTGGAGTGGACTGGAAACCTTTAGCTGTAGAGTTTAGGTTTGTAGGCACAGAGCTCTTCCATAACATAATTAAGTGCTTATAAATGTAAGTATTATAAGTGATCCATAATAAGCAGAACCAGCATAATTATTCCACTTGTTTTCACACTGGTTCTAATCAGAACATAGTTCTAGGCCAGTGAGGCTGGGCAAAAATTTTTTCGCATTGTTGTTTGTATTAAGTCTATATTCTTGCAAAATAACGGTTGTCTTTGAGTTGCATTATTAAAATAAGTAAGATCTAAATGAGAATAGTTAATTTCATGCTAACAAATTATATGGCCAAGAAGAAGCGTCAACATAAAAAAATAATTCAAGACCCAAAACTGATCCCTGGGGCACACCACAGGTAATATATGCTGAGGAACACACAAATTCCCTGGCTGAGACTTCAAATGTTCTCCTAATTTCCAGACAGTCCCCCACAGTCTCTTAGATGTCTAATTAAAATTGAGAGATCAGCAGTATGAAAAGCAGCACTGGGATGCAAAACTAACACTGATATTGCTTTGGAATCCACGCTTCTTAATATCATGTTACTTTATGTCAGTTTCTGTGTTATCTGATCTTAATCAAAGATGTTTACACATTCTATGTTGTTCTTACCGCATTACTTACTGTTCCTCTTTATACGGTGCGTAAGCAATAAGCAACAGTCTGTGCTCATGCGTGGCTCATGGTAAATGCTGTCTTATTAGCCATTAGGGGTGTGGCTTATGGTAAATGCTGTCTTATTAGCCATTAGGGGTGTGGCTTATGGTAAATGTTGTCTTAGCAGACCATAGAGGCATGGCTTATGGTAGATGCTGTCTTAGCAGTCATTAGGGGTGGGGCTTATGTTCTTGGTTGATATCTAGAAATTGTGGACCATTAATGTGCTTTCATAACTTGGCTTAATTTGACTGGATCAAGAAATGTTACTATGCCAGAATCTTGTTTTATGACCCTGTTTTAGTGGTATTAAGGCATGGTTTCTTATCAATACTGGGCTGGCTGATTTGGCTGTTTTTTACATGTTGACCCAAGCAAGCTTTTGCTTTTCTAAAGCTTTTAGCACTCACAAAAGGTCTCTATACAGGCAAATCAATGTCTTTGCAAATGAAATTGGTGGAAATATTGGCTTGGGTGGCTCTAACCATGTCTACATGCTAACACACCTTTTGTAAATGTGATCTGAAAGCAGGCTTCGACACGGGTATGAGCTGTCTGCATGAATGTTCAGATGTGTGCAGCAGCCATGCTAATGGGCAGGATGCAGAGCTGTTTGGAATGCGTATCATTCATTTTAATCTCCCTTTACGCATTTAGGAAACATGCTGAGTAAATAACTTTGCGTGCAAGCGAGCTAAATGTCACATCTTTCTATCAGTGCCGTTATACGGAGGACGAGACGTGCATAGAATGAAACTGGCTGCATTGAGCTGCTGCTTTCTGCCAGAATCCCTGTCTTTGGCACACAATGATATTAAAGACAGGATTGTTTTTATTTGCACGTGTGACAAGTTCACCAATTACCAAAGTTAGGTTTTGTAAATCCAGACTAAGGACAGATGCAGATTGAGTCCAGGTTTATGGAATATCAGCCTCTGAGGCTGTGAATGTAATGTTTCAGATGGATAAACTCAGTTATTTTGAATATTTTAATTGTACCGATGTTATCACCCGTATCCTGCTGACAGGGTTGATCAGGGAGTAGTATGTTTTATGATCAGCTTTGATCAGTCTATAAAGAGAGTTTTGAAGTAATGTGGGAGGTTGGGTGGAGGTAGCATTTGGATGCAGCTCAGTGTGGAGGTTTGGTCTGCAGCACAGCATGTAATGGCTCTGTGTTTCGAATGCAGTATGAGGACAGGAGAGCCGGTTTCAGGTCAGTCCTACTCCAGGAGAACCTTGCGCTGGCTTGAAGCACCGTGCTGCATTCAGTGCCGTTCAGAGTTGCAGGAGGGGTGGATAGTTTTAGGTGTACGTCTCGGTGGAGGTTTTGGGTGGTGTTAGGCATGACCCACGGTAGAGGTATTGAGTGATGTTGGGTGTGGTTCAGGGTGGAGGTAATGAGTGGTGTTGGGTGTGGTTCAGGGAACAGGCAGTGTGTGATGTTAGGTGTGGTTCAGGGTGGAGGTAGTGAGTGATGTTAGGTGTGGTTCAGTGTGGGAAAGAAAGCTTGTTCAAGCCTAGCGACAGAGACAGGCCCATCTCAAGGCTTTAGATTCAGGCCCAGACTGGTCTTTTAATTCCCCCTTTTGTACTGGCAGATCTGAGCCAAGCCATGTTCCACCTGAGTAGATCCAAGCTGGACGGTGCAGCTTGACTGGATTTTGCATTATAGTCCATTTGCCTCATGAAACCCAGGCCATACTCAACATCATTTAGGTACCACTGCCTTTTTTGATGGATTTAAACATGATGAACTTCTAGGAGCAGACTTTACTTCTGATGCTGGTGTTTTTTCCTTCAATCGAGGCAGCATTGATGGACGTAAGCTCTAAATGATCATGGATGGATTTTACTAGTGCGACATGTTTGCTGTGTGTTTAGCTATATAGCCGTCGTGCATTTGAATGTATCTGAATAGGGCCTAATCATGCCAAATAAAGATTCAATATTAATCAGGCAGAAATATTCCCATATATTTAATGTGCAGAGGTCTGTATTCTCTTTGTCATGGTACCATTAGCTGAACAGTTTAGTTTTATGGATTTTATTTGTCGACCGGACTGCTTGCATTCGTCTGTGGTGCGCTGGCACGTCCTCTTGATGCAATTCCAGTGGCCATTGTTGACTTCTGCTGGCTCCACGGCCCGATCGCAATCGCGCCAGCAACCAGGAATTAAATAGAGCCGTTTCTGGATCGGGTCACGTCGGCTCGCATCGCATTCGAGCGAGCGCAAAAAAAAAAAAAAAACCTCCAGCTCCGGCCCAGCGGAGATTTGGCTCAGCTCGAGCGCGCCGGAAGGGGCACGCGCGGCTGGGTCCAGATCGTGGTCGGGCGCGGGTACGTCTCCACTGGACAGTCGCCCCGCATCCTTATTTGGGCGTAATTGGCTGGACGGCCGAGGGCACTTCCTGCGCCGTCTGTCGTTAAGGCCGGGCGGAGCACCTGAGTTATTGTTAAAAACGAGCCTCAATCTATTCCTAATTAAAGCGCCCGCCGCACACCGCGGTGTGTGTGTGTGTGCGTGTGCGTGTGTGTGTGTGCGCGCGCGCGCGACAGCTCGCCGCCGAACAGATGTTGTGGAATTTAAGATGCAAACGCGTCTCCCCCCCCTTCTTCTCACCACCACCCCCCTAACCCCCCCCCCCATCTTTACACACCTCCCCCCCTCCCCCGGCTAGCCTCCGCACAGGGGGGCACCATGTGGCACGCCATTCCCCCCTGGCACCTCGCGCGCGCCCCGCCAGCTTCGCATTGTCTTCCCCTGCCGACTGGAAACCCACCCAAACTCCTAAACCCTCCACCCCTCCCTCCCTCCCTCCCTCCTCTTTTCACAACTTGCGCTCGCACAAAGCCAGCCACCGCAAGCCAGCGCCTGTGTGCGTGTGAGCGAACCCGGTGAAGCGCTAGCGGATAGCGTTGTTAGCATTTGAGCTCATCATTAAACTCAAGTTCAAATGCAGCGAGGTCGTCTTCTTGGTTTTTTTTTCCCTGGTGTACTGTTTTTAATATACCACGAATAGCTCTCTTTGTACATTTTCTGTTTGTATTTTTCCATAACCTGTACCTCACTATAAACACGTGCACAAGGTCTTGTCTCCCATATGTGGTTATCAGTTGTTTGGTTGATGATTACAAAGATGTTCAATCCGTACCCTTGACATAGAAACATGTGGCACATCTCGTATGAAAACTATATACTGTAATATTGAAATGTACCATTTCGATACCAGCTGTACATAATGTGGGCTAAATGAATATTCAGTTCTGTCATAAAGGTATTTTTCATTGGTCTACTGAGATGTCAGTCATATTAATGGTGTAATGCCGATGTACACACATTTTAAATGCTTGTACGACTTGCATTTTAAAATGTTTCAAGGGAGCACTGATTTTATCTTGCTATGCATGGAAATGCATTGGGGTGAAAAAAAATGAATGAAGGAAAATACCAGTCCAGAGCTTGTTCCTCCTAAGTTGTCCCAAGAAACCAAGATCAAAGTTAAAAAACCACAAGCAGAATATTCTAAAAAAAAATCCAGGAATAAGAATGTAAAAATGCCAGATGAGCTGTAAGACCAAGAATGTCAGATCCAGCACACACCTAACACCAAGAGACAGCTTCATGAAAGGTTCAGATTCCCCAGACAAAAACAGCAGTTGAACTCTTAATGTCCACTCACAGATGTTACACAGCAGATGTTAAATGGCTGATGTTCAACCACAGAAAGTGTAGAGAGGCTATCATTTTATGGAGTTTAAAGAGGCGGAGGTGCAGAGGAGGGGCCAGGCAAGAAATTATTTATCTAAAAACTGATACATTTATTTGTTAAAGTTGCCTTATATATGTTGGAAGCAGGGTTAAGCACTATGATGAATATTTTAGGAGGTAATCTCAGCTATTGAATACTTCTACAAAAATGGAGCTTTACTTCTACTTCTAACAACAGAGCCCATAGCTGTGGACAAATAATTGTTAAATCCAGCTGGTAGCAGTCTATACCTTCAGGCAAAATATTTTCAGTGTAGCGAAACCAAATCACACCTTTTTGGTTTCTGCCGAAAACTGGAACTGCTTGTAAAAATGTAAATTACAACTGGCAGGCCTCAACAGCCTGCATAGACATTGAGAGACAATTGATGGTTTAAATCCAGGGTCACAGATTGTCATTCAAACGATTCAAAGTCTGAAAGGAACCCATGAGTCACTGAGCTCCAATGGTTCTGGTTTGCTGTGTTTCTGCAGAAAGAAATACAACGTTCAAGGAGAGAAGAGTCCTGGACACCCCAAGTTTTTGTACAGAGGAGAGACCTGCGGCGTGACTTTTAATTGCCCAAAGTATGTTTCCTTCTATTTTTTGGGGGGGCGAGAAGAGCAAAACATGACATTCCAATGGCTTTCCATATGAAGTTATACTGTACTGTATCTATAAGGTGATAATCTATAGACTATGCATCTGACAATGTATCCAGTGGTGCAGTGTTCTTGGATTAATTCTTTAAAATGTTCCTGTACTTGAGGTTGACAAGTGTATTGCAGTTTTGTAAGGTGGAACTGTTCTAGTCTAGATTTCTTGATTACTTACCATATTTTTCATTGCTTGATTTTAAATTCAGCTGTATTCGTGTATTACTTGTACTGCAATCACTACTGCTGCTATTATGATGATGATGGCAATATTATTGTTAATATTTCTGCTGTCATTATATTTTAATATCCTCATTATTGATATTATTATTGAGAATAAGTATGAAAATATGCGCACTGCAAAAGCAATATCAAATGTGTTTATTCGTTTTTTATGCATTTTAGGATCCTGGTAATTATTAATGTCAGTAATTCATTTGGTATCTTTTGACTGTTCGACCTCCTGTCTTTTCATATCATTCTACAGACTGGGTCTGCCGTGTGACGCTTTTCCATGAGGGTGATCATGCCGAATGCTGACTGGATGAGGATACTGAGTGGGCGGGGCCTACTATGGCCCTCCGGGTCCAGCAGGATCATCCCTACGGTGTAAAGTCTAGGGAGGTGTGTGAGCGCCTGTTTTGGGTGAGAATTAGCCAGCTTTATTTTCTCGCTTTGGTCTGTAATCTCTTAATCTCACCAATTGAGTGAGAGGGGTTTGGCCTTCTGTGCGGATCCTCTGCTTCTTCCAAGCTGTTGAACGGCACAGCGGGGCCCTCTTGGAGCTGTTTGCTTTCCTTCTCAACCTTCATTACGAGAAAAATGCCCGGTCTTCGATGAACTCGCAATTCAAGAGAAACGC
>NC_057949.1:5271990-5406990 GCF_018555375.3 Anguilla rostrata
GATGTAATGTAATGCAGACTGCAATGTACAGATTGCATATTCCCCCGTCCAGGTGTATCAAACATATGTATGTTCTTTCAGTAATAATTTATTTCTGTTCTGTTTGGTTTTGGATGCACTTTCTCCTTTTAATCAATTGTGCACCTTTTTTTTCCTATTCACTTGGCTTACTCTCTATTCAAGTCAATATTCCTTTGGCGTTGCTTGTTTTTCCACATACAGTATACTTTATTTCTTTCTTTCTCTCATTCTCTCTTTCTTTCCCTTGCTTTAAATATTTAATTTGGTGTACTGCCTCAGATAGGCTGATATGTGTCCCAGTGATGCTACTTTATCTCTGGTTGTTGCTGGCTGTATAAAAATAAACATATTCCAGTTGTAATGAGCAGATGTCACTGAATTTAAACGCACACTAAACACCCCCCCCCCCCCCCACACACACACACACACACACACACGTCTCCCCCTTCCCTCCTTCACACACACATACACATGGCGCAAAGATACAGCCAGCAGCAAATCACAAGTACATGCACACACACACAAGCATATCCCTGCCTATGCCTTCAAATTCACACCTATGAACATAGAACACACACACACACATATTTGTCTACATGTACAAATGTGTACAATACACACGTTAGCACAGTAAGTACATGCACACACACACACAAGCATATCCCTACCTATTCCTTCAAATTTGCACCTATAAACAAAGAACACACACACACACACACACATCTGCCTACATGTACAAATGTGTACAGTACACGAGTTAGCACAGTAAGTACATGCACACACACACACACACACACACACACACACAGATGCTCACACACGCACACACACATCTACCTGCACTTACAAATGTGTACCATACACATGAGTTAGTACAGTAAGTACATGAACACATGCACACACGCACCCATACCCCCCACACACACACACACACACACCACACACCCCCCACCCCCCCCCCCCCCCGCACACACACATATACACACACACTTCTACGTGTCCCCTTGCTTGGCATATGCTCTGGTTGTGCTGCCAGCTCAGTCTGTTCTGCCCTGGAGACTGCTGGAAAGAATGGGGCATTTGACATGAATGGACGTGTTTTAAATGCGTGTAGTTGAAATATGTATTTGCATGTATGCATTTCATATGTAATACATGTTGCTTCCCATCTTTTAACCAGAGTGATTTCAATATACTCCATTAAATGTTCAGGTGTGGTCTCTGTGTGTATATACAGGTGTAGTCTCTCTCTGTGTGTATATGCAGGTGTAGTCTGTCTCTGTGTGTATATGCAGGTGTAGTCTGTCTCTGTGTGTATATACAGGTGTAGCTCTGTCTCTGTGTGTATATGCAGGTGTAGTCTGTCTCTGTGTGTATATACAGGTGTAGTCTGTCTCTGTGTGTATATACAGGTGTAGTCTGTCTCTGTGTGTATATGCAGGTGTAGTCTGTCTCTGTGTGTATATGCAGGTGTAGTCTGTCTCTGTGTGTATATACAGGTGTACTCTGTCTGTCGCTGTGTGTGTGTGTGCAGGTGTAGTCTTTCTGTCTGTGTGTAGTCTGTCTCTGTGTGTATATGCAGGTGTAGTCTGTCTCTGTGTATATATACAGGTGTAGTCTGTCTCTGTGTATATGCAGGTGTAGTCTCTCTGTGTGCATATATAGGTATAGTCTCTCTGTCACTGTGTGTATATGCAGGTGTAGTCTGTCTCTGTGTGTATATGCAGGGGTAGTCTGTCTCTGTGTGTATATACATGTGTAGTCTGTCTCTGTGTATATATGCAGGTGTAGTCTGTCTCTGTGTGTATATACAGGTGTAGTCTGTCTCTGTGTGTATATGCAGGTGTAGTCTGTCTCTGTGTGTATATGCAGGTGTACTCTGTCTCTGTGTGTATATACAGGTGTAGTCTGTCTCTGTGTGTATATACAGGTGTAGTCTGTCTCTGTGTGTATATGCAGGTGTAGTCTGTCTCTGTGTGTATATACAGGTGTACTCTGTCTGTCGCTGTGTGTGTGTGTGCAGGTGTAGTCTTTCTGTCTGTGTGTAGTCTGTCTCTGTGTGTATATACAGGTGTAGTCTGTCTCTGTGTATATATACAGGTGTAGTCTGTCTCTGTGTATATGCAGGTGTAGTCTGTCTCTGTGTGTATATGCAGGTGTAGTCTCTCTGTGTGCATATATAGGTATAGTCTCTCTGTTACTGTGTATATGCAGGTGTAGACTCTGTGTATATGTAGGTGTAGTCTGACTGTATGTATATACAGGTGTACTCTGTCTGTCGCTGTGTGTGTATATGCAGGTGTAGTCTGTCACTGTGTATATGCAGGTGTAGTCTGTCTCTGTGTGTATATACAGGTGTAGTCTGTCTGTCAATGTTTGTATATACAGGTGCAGTCTCTGTGTCTATGCCGTAGTAGTCTGTCTCTGTGTATATACAAGTGGAGTGTCTCTATATTTATATGCAGGTGCAGTCTCTATGTCTCTCTGTGTATATATTTGATAAAACTGGTATTTTGGATCTGTGATCATAGTTGCACAGAACACAGGCCAAGATCATGTGACTTTATCATTTATTCAACACTTTTCCGTGCCAGGTTAGTCACAGGGGAAAGTACCCTCCTTTCCAAATGCACATGTCTGGTTCCTGTTTGTGTCTTGCAGGTAAAACCCTGTGAGTCAGGTGAAAAACTTTGATGCGGTACTGAAAATGTTGCACTGCGCCCAGTGTGGCCATGTGATCTGGCTGGTGTTTTCTTCCCAGTGTGATCATGTGATCTGGGTGGTCTTTCTTTCCAAGTGCGATCATGTGATCTGGGTGTTCTTTCTTTCCAAGTGCGATCATGTGATCTGGGTGTTCTTTCATTCCAAGTATGATCATGTGTTCTGGCTGGTGTTTTGTTCCCACAGTGTGATCATGTGATCTGGGTGATCTTTCATTCCAAGTGCGATCATGTGATCAGGGTGTTCTTTTATTCCTAGTATGATCATGTGATCTGGGTGGTGTTTTGGGCCCAGTGTGATCTACCGGCTGTAGCAGACCAGCAGTATAGCGATTGAGGAAGCAGGGGAAGAAAGGGAGGGGTGGATGAAGCGATTGGCGAGGACGAGCGGGGAGCCGGACTCGATGCCATCTGACAGGTCCAGCTGGGACCCCGCCCGCCCCGCCGCGCCGCAAACCGGCCAATACGGGTCCAGTTACCTCTGCCCATGTGACCGTGATGTCATCGGAGCCCCCAACCCCCCCCCCCCCCTCCCCCGCCACACACACGCATACCCTCCAATTCACACGCACCATCTGTGCAGACCGGCAACAACCTCTACACCCCCTCTGCACACGCACGCACTTAACCTCATAAACCGGGCCCGTGTCAGAGCGCAGGACTCTCCGGCCTGGCATTTACATAAATGCCTCCGCTCCCGCCGACAGCTGTCTGTAAGAGCCACCGAAGCAGCCCTCGCTCGGCCAAACTTTCCCCTTAATAGGACAAATGAAACAATGTATGCTTGACATATGGTCACCAATTTACACTCGTGGGCAAAATCCGATTCGCCGTGAGGCTGACGAACTACAAAGGCTACGCTGCTTTTTTGTCTCCGTAGAAACGGGCAGTGTGAAAAAGGAACATCAGTCAGGGTTCAATTTTATGTGAGCAGTATATTCTGCTCTGGTGATGTACAGAGGGCTGTGCTTCTGCAGGGTGATGTTGTACATTGAGGGATGTGCTTCTGCAGGGTGATGTTGTACATTGAGGGCGGTGCTTCTGCTGGGTGATGTTGTACATTGAGGGCTGTGCTTCTGCAGGGTGATGTTGTGCATTGAGGGCTGTGCTTCTGCAGGGTGATGTTGTGCATTGAGGGTGGTGCTTCTGCTGGGTGATGTTGTACATTGAGGGATGTGCTTCTGCAGGGTGATGTTGTACATTGAGGGTGGTGCTTCTGCTGGGTGATGTTGTACATTGAGGGATGTGCTTCTGCAGGGTGATGTTGTACATTGAGGGATGTGCTTCTGCTGAGTGATATTGTGCATTGAGGGCTGTGCTTCTGCTGAGTGATGTTGTACATTGAGGGATGTGCTTCTGCAGAGTGATGTTGTACATTGAGGGCTGTAGCGTAGTTGTGCATGAGGGCTCTCTCGGGTATGTTGTGCATTGAGGGCTGTGCTTCTGCAGGGTGATGTTGTGCATTGAGGGCTGTGCTTCTGCTGAGTGATATTGTGCATTGAGGGCTGTGCTTCTGCAGGGTGATGTTGTACATTGAGGGCTGTGCTTCTGCAGGGTGATGTTGTACAGAGGGCTGTGCTTCTGCAGGGTGATGTTGTACATTGAGGGCTGTGCTTCTGCAGGGTGATGTTGTACATTGAGGGCTGTGCTTCTGCAGGGTGATGTTGTGCATTGAGGGTGTGCTTCTGCAGGGTGATGTTGTCATGAGGGCTGTGCTTCTGCAGGGTGATGTTGTACATTGAGGGTGTGCTCTGCAGGGTGATGTTGTGCATTGAGGGCTTGTGCTTCTGCAGGGTGATGTTGTCATTGAGGGCTGTGCTTCTGCAGGGTGATGTTGTGCATGAGGGCTGTGCTTCTGCAGGGTGATGTTGTACATGAGGGCTGTGCTTCTGCAGGTGAGTGAGGCTGTGCTCGCATGATGTTGCATTGAGGCTGTGCTTCTGCAGGGTGCATGTCTGTAGTGAAGGGCTGTGCTTTTGCCGGGCAGTGCTCTGCCACGCCATGCCCTGGCTCAGTGCGGAGAGCGCCCCCTCTCTGCCCCGGCCCCCGCCGCTCCCCCCCGTCGCGCCATTCGGCCGCATCAGCGGCAGATTCACCGTTTCAGCCACCTTGCCTCGCCCGCGACTCGCGACCAGCTTGCCCTTGGCTGCACGGCTGCAGTAATGGAACTAGGGGTTGTGGGGGGGAGTGCCGATGGAATCGGGCAGCTTGGCCGTGGGCGGATGTAGAGTAGCCAGGGACCAGTCTGGCACGGACTGAGACTGCCGGTTGCTGCTCGCCCCCGCCAGGTGCTAAGGTCGCCTCAGACAGGCAAACTGCAAGCTCGCTCCCGCCAGGTACCGCGAGATGCGTTCAGGTTTCAGCAGGAGCGAGATGCATCAATGTTTCAGCAGGAAAGAAAAGAATTTATGCCAAAATTTAAATACCTGCCCCCCCCCAGTTGCTTTACCATTAAATATAATAATAATTATTATAATAATTATAATAATAATAATAATAATAATAATAATATAATAATAATAATAATAACAATGCTACTACTGCTATTATTATTATTATCATTATTATTCTTATTATTGTTATTGTAATGCATATGTATTAACTTAATTATTTTTTACATTTCTTTGTTTTATTTTTATTATTCATGTACTATTTGCCAATTTACTAGGAGAGAACCTTATAAGATGGTTAGTACTATGAGTAACCATTTGTCATTTTCGACCTCTGTAAAACTATGGAGAGAGAGAGAGAGACAGAGAGAGAGATTGTGTTTGTTTTTGCTGGGCTGTGTTACATTGCTGTGTCTTGGGAGGTCTTTGGTGGTCTGCTGCGTGCGGGGGAATTATATTATCCGTTTATGAAGTTTAACATAAGATAATACATTCTGTCAACTGTTTTATTGGACGTGTCTTAATATTTTGAACATTCAATCAATATATATAACCAGTAAATTGTTTTAATAGCAATACATAATTATGTTCTTGTCCGTCATTCACTGGCCACGAGCCGTTTCTTGCCTGTTCAGGTTTACATCTGCGTGCGTTTCGTTAGTTTTATGAAAACAAAAGGCTTCGCGTGCGTGTTTAGAGAGCTATATCGAGATAAGAAAATCTCATCAAGATTAACTAGAAAAGCACATGGCTGCTCAACAGGTTAATAGTTTGCTTTTTGTAATATTAGTATTAACTTAATTGTTGCATGATTTTCAAATGTATGTCATCATCTTGGCACCGCTTTTATTATTATATCTTAAATTGCTCTGTATTTTATTCAGCTCGAAGTAATGCAGAGGCTCACTGTACATCCAGGGCCATAGCGGGAAATCGAATCCAAGACCGCAGGGCAGGGGAGGAAATTATATTTGGGTGGAGACGTGACTGCCCTACGGACTGCGTTTTAAGGCTTACCGCCCAGTTGGTATTACTGCTTTTATAATTACTGATGCGTATTATTAGTAGTAGCCTATTATGATATATCGTATTTCGAGTGCAAACGCTCTAATTTAGTTGACTGAACAAACGCAGATCCCACATTTGGAATTATGCCTACTCTTGTCAAACTGTAGACTATGCTGTCTGGAAGATCCTTACTTTTTAACTGTTTATTATGATTTAATATTATGATTTAATATTCCATTGGTTGTTTAATACTTTCCAATATTTGATGCCACAATTAATGGCCGTTTAATCTGCAATTAACACCAGTTAAGTGGGAAAATACTTAGTCTTGACATTTTCACAATCGCACTTTCATAACTGTTACCTCCTACGAACTGTTCCCATCCATTCATATGAGCTACTTTGCTAAGAAAAGAGTGGGCCCGCTAATTTAAACAGCGAGATACATTCACCAATTTATCACCTTTTTCTGAAACACGAGAGAACATATAAGGACTTGTGTGAGATTTGAAAACTTCTCCAGTTACAGAAACATTCAAAACATTCCAATGTTAAAATTAATCTTGTGTTTCTGACTGCTATTAACCTACGAGTGGTAGTGGATTTGTAGTAGTTCCACGGCAAGTACTCGTGCTTATTAACACGAAGGACAATGCTTACATATGATTCTCTGTCCGTACGTAGGCTACTACAGTGCAGAAGGTGGGTATGTCTTGTAACGTTCTTTTAAAATATAATAACTCTTAAATGTTGTACAAAAGCATGTGATTATTAGAAGAAGCCTTATAAAAATAGCTTTTGGATACCTCCTAAACCATCGTGCTGCTTCGTTTTTTGCATGATGATGCTACATTTATTATTCATTATATTGTATTACTCAGTTATTACTCAAATGGGCAGATTTACGAATAGCTACATAAATGCTTAAAATAAGTAAAGAATGGATGAATAGATACATGTAGCATACTATTATGGAACAATTACCCACTTCACTCCATGTTAAAGTCATTCTGGTCTGAGATATGAATAGTTAGGCTATGTGTTGGACAGACTTTTACGCTTGAAACCTCACAGTTGATTCATTGTCGCCACTTTGTATAATGCCCTTGTGATTCAGCCAACCACTGTTACCGTACGGACTGTGCATGAAACATTACGTTATTGGCCGTTGATGCCTGTATACAATACTTGAGAGTCTTCGGCGTCTGGCGGGTTAGAGGACAGCTTGAGACCACACGGAGCTCTCCACGGTTCTGAAACGTCAGCTGAAGCTTTTCTTTCTTTGCTTCTGCAATAAATTACTTTTCTGCAATAAATGGCCGAAAATGCGATGTTTACTCACGCGATGTCCATGCCCTCAATATTCAATAACTTACTGCCATAATAGCAGTATCATAACTAATAACAAGTGATCTCGACAAGCAATAATACAAATATTTATGAAAACGGGCGATGGCCCCGACAATACTATAACTGTGTTTTGCTCCGCACTGCAATTTAGCCAAATCACAAATATTGCACTTATGTCCGTCTCGTGTGAGGAACGCTTTCTGGTGAATTGGGGCGGGGGGGCACAGAAGCTCGTCTCCTTTAAATCTGGAGGATAATGAACAGATGCCCCTGAATTAGGAAAGAAATACAGGCTCCTCCCAACAGCGCCACTTTGGCTGGGTGAGCTGGCACGCAGTGTCTGCTCCAGAGCGCGTGTTGGTGCAGAGACATTAAGCAACTTGGCAACGTTCGCCACCCAACGCTGCCAACTTCCGCCTCTGGAAACCGCGCACCTCATTCCGGATGGGGGTATATTTTGATAGATGCGCCTTCGCCTTGTCCACAGACTTGCTTTATCCCCGCCCCACCGCCTGCGCTTCAATTCCCAACTACTGTCTGAAACTTTTTTTTTTTCCTAACGACGCTTGTAAAAGTTTCGGAGAGACATTTATAAATTATTTTCTGAACGTTAGCTGTTACCGACTTTTTTTCCAGGCATTTTGTTAAATCAAAGTCTCGCGCGCGTGTACAAGGACGCCACAACAGAAAACCCCAAACTATGAACTTCACACTGCAGCGCTGCAGTCTCGCGCACTGCCCGTCCACAGGGCCTGGGCCACAAGGCCCGTCTCGATGCTGGCGCCTTCTTGAGCCTTCTGAGAATCAGTCTTAACGCCAGTGAAGGGGGGCCTTACCTCCAGCGTTGCACTCTATTACATTACATTCTGACTTATTTTACCATCATTTAATTGTATTAAATAAAAATAGTAAAATAAACAAATATGATTGTATTGGCTATGCTGTTATGTATGCTGTTGCAACGGACAACTAAATATGGCTTTATATATTTGAAATGAGCTGAATTATTGGAACGAAGGTGCAAATCGAAACGATCGATTGAAATTTAAGGATTGTTGAGGAAACAGTCTATGCACATATCACATAGGCTACCGGTTTATTCTACAGGGGTGACGCTTTTGTGGTCTCTTTGGCCAGGATGATACCTTTTGCAACAGGGTGTAAATTCAAACTCGATAGTCATTAATTTTAATCAAACAGGAAAACAAGACTTAAATACTCAATGTTAGACAGATTACTTGTAACCTCGTACTAATTACAAATTGCATTACTAAAAATGTAATTGTTAACGTAATCTATACTGTAGTCTATAATAGACCCAAGCTAATATAGCTTGGGTCTAATATAGGACTATACATGTCGCGTCTAACTTCGAAACGCAGTAGTCCTTTTTATGTTTGCATTCATCAATATTCCCCACGTCTATTGTATGATATTTCTCTGAGCGGTTGTTCAAATTATGATTTCATTTACAGATAAATATTTAGCACTAAAATAGCAGTCCTGTGTTACCAAGTAGACGATATGTTGTCAGTTAACAAATAACGTGAATTTGGACACTTATTGGTGGTGAAATTGAAATGATATCTTTTCAAATCAAAGCAAAAATAAATACAATTCCGTCCCCTGCCGGACAGTCCGCTGCTAATAACACCCTGGGCAGTTTGCAGACCATATGGGTCCCGGGGCAACGCTCCAAACCGAGTCGAGGTGGCAACGGTTCATCCGGGCTCTGGGGACGTGTGGAGGACAACTGCTGTCCTTCGTGTTGTAAGTGTCCGCAAGGCTCTTAAAACGTGTGTGTGTGTACGTGCGTGTGTGAATGAGTGTGTTTTTATCAAAATTATGTTTGTGTTTTGTAGAAAAAATAACACTTGTCAGTGGAATTTACAAATTGGACCTCAGTAGAGTTTATATAGCGGGCGATTGTAATGTTCGAATTATATTTTAAAGAAGGCGTGGTATGTCAAATATTATTAGCACTTCTTTTTTTGTGAAGTTTATAGAAATTATGGTTCTACAAAATATATTTTTGCTTTACTTTATTTTTGTAGCCGATACTTAGGTACATTTTTTAAATGCTGTTATTATCGAGTGATCCATTCGTATTTACTTAAATTATCTTAAAGAATGCATCAGTATATTTTAATTGTAAAATAAATGTTGGTGTTGTCTTTAAAATTAGATTTAATAAAGTCATTTTGTAAACAACCTTTTCATCATCTTCATCATATTCGATCATATTGTCATTAATCCCACGTATGGCCTGTTCGCTTAAAGGTGGGCCTTCTGCATCAGAATTGTTTTACTTAAAGAAATATTTCAAGGTCATTCATTGAATTATTTGTGTTTATTTGTTTTTCTGATTTCTCACGTTAACTAACCCGTGGGCGTAAAATGTGCCAACTTGCTAAAATCAACGACCTTATATAAAACGCAGCTGCGTCATTCCTCTGAACTCATCGAGTTTTGTTTTTTTTAACTATACAGGGCCGTTTGTCATTTGAAGTGGACATTTACGCTACATGATGTGTGGTCCACGTTATTTATACAACTTTAATGATACTATCTTGGATTTTTAATGCCGCAAAAATGAAAATAGGAAAAAATAAAAACCATTCAGCTACAGTTGAGTCCATACATTTATATGAATTTAAAAAAGAATAATTTTTTTAGTCAATATTCAAGCTCAAAAGTCAACCAAAGTCCTTACCTGGGTAAATTATTATTTGTTTATTACTTGTGGCTTTTAATTACACGAGAGCTCACTTCTAATTTTTTTGGACCTGACAGAGCTCTTCAACACAGTCATTTCATATACAGTTTTTTTATTTTTTTATTTTCAGTCTTATTGCTCACTAAACATAACCAGAGTGCTATCATGCAAAAAATAATATTCATCGAACATTAAAACCGTTGCGAACTTTATTATAATCCGATTGTTAAACATTAAATTTGCGACATATTTTTTTTTCTTTTGTTGGCTTGGTCGCATATGCAGGTTAACACAATCACAGACTCTGCATCAATAGTCCACATAGGTATAGGTGTGGCAATAGTTAAATATGCGCAGATATTAAACTGAATATATTTAAATTGCTTTTCATTCAACAATATTCATAATTCATGATCACAACGTTTTGGCAAATTGGATACTCTGCCCCTTTCTCATTTGCTGAAAAAGAAATGACGGCATATTGCGAAGTGTATATAAATTATGGATATTTATTGAAGAAATGCATTCATTTACACGGAGCACAAAATACTCAAACATTAAATCAATTTTTTTTTTGAAACACCATTTATGCTAAAGAAATGTTCCCTTCATACAAAGAGTTGTAGCCCCCAAAAAACATCTTTCACAGTTTAAGCTGTCAGAAAAAGTCGTTGAGGAATAAATACTTGTTTGCTGGATTGGTGCATGTGCATTTTTTAAATTAGCAAGAAATACATTTACACATAACCTACGTTGTGCGAGAATATGGAAATTAAAATAATAAACAAATGCGAACAAAATTTACGGAGACAGAGACAAATATTTAAAATATAAAGAATACTGTGCATGAAAAAAAGAAATTATTCAATCCTGAAAGAGATGGCTTCGTCTTTGCCAACACCCTCTGTCGTTAACGGCAGTGAAATATATTGGGGGTTTTAAAGTGCTATTTAACCAAATCAAATACATAAAAATGTTGTTTGAAATATGAAATACCCCAGCACCACAAAAATCTTGTAGTACATTCAGATTAATAAATGGTTATTTGCAGTAATTTCAAGAAATATTTAAACTCTTAATGGCAACTGAATTCTTATCTGTGTCCACACAATATATTGTCCACCTATGTCAACATGGCGGAATATTCCGAGGAATAAATGTCTGATGTAAATATTTGCGGTGCTCTTTGTTTCCTTTATATAAATGCTGGAGACATTCCGTTGTGGATCCATATGTATGTCGTGTGCAATGTCTATAATGATTCAGTCTTACTGCCGCACTCAAGCCCCAGTGATTCTGAACTTTTCTAAAAATACCCAATCAAAAAGAGACTGGCGGATATTTCATTCTTTTCCCCCCAAAAAACAGCATATATTTACAAAGCCCATTAATTTCTCTCCCGTGTATAGCGACCCGAGTGTTAGTTTGATTCCAATCCACCTTTGAAGCCAAGAATGTTCTGGCACGCGCTCAAAGGTACAGTGAACTTGCTGCGCGCTGAACACACAGAATGGGAACAGAACCTGCACGTGCAGGTATGTTGGATGGTTGAACTTCAGCCTTACAAAAACACATATATTCCAAAACACTTGTTCTTGTTCTTCATCTTCATAATGTCTGTTCATAAGAACCACACAGCTGAGCCGAAATCGTTTCTCTCTTTTTTCGAATTTCACAAAGACCCTTTGGTAATTCCCAGCAATTCTGGCAAACGTATTCAGGTGCAGAAACCTTTCGGCGCTCTACCCGGTTCGGAAGCCCCGAGTGGTCCATTTCATTTCAGGGTCAGTTCAGGCTTGTTTGGTTTCCTTTTGGAAGTACCACGTTCCTCTGCACAATAAAAATCGTAAACACTAGCCACGGTGCTCACACATTGATTCACCACACCGTCCAATGAATCTAAACGTATTTTGTCCTATTTTTTTCCCATAATGTTTCCTTACTGCAGCTCCAGTAATCCAGTCACACGAGCAATTAGCCTACTTTGGCATCACTCAATGCTCTGAATCCAACGCAAAGTCTTCCGGCGTTTCTTCTTCCTCACCTGGCGTAGGCCTGTTAACTGAGTGAGACCCACTTGGACAACTGTATCATAATATACGGCTTCCTCAACATTATTTAGCATGCAAGGTCTGATTGTCAATAATAATAATAATAATAATAATAATAATAATAATGGCCTTCAAACTGACGTATGAAAGTTGAAAAGGCGAAAAATGAAGACATGAAACGTTTCTGGTCTGACACGGGCGCGTTTTTTTCAGGCACTGAGAAAACACAGGGGATTAAAAGAGAGTACGCTGAAAGCAATTTTATGTTTTTGGGAAATATCAAACGGTATTTACAATTCAGTCGAATGTGGAATCTTTGCTTTGAAAGATACTTTTATTTTTAGCCTGTTATTTCAGAAATGTATGAAGTACACTTAATATGGACTAGGTGCAGTTGTTATTAAATGGAATTGACTATATGTTTCGAAATGTTTTCGTGATTGCTTCACTGACAAAAGTAAAATCGACTTCTTAGTTCGTACCAACGACTAAGACAAAGCTGTGTGTGTCAACTTATAAATTATATAACTATTGATAATTTAATGTCTAACGTGCAAGTTTTACACAAACATTTTGTGATAATAATAATAAGAATAATAATAATAATAATAATAATCCTATTTTGGGGACTTGGAAAACTTTCGTTTGGGCGTCTTATAACAGTTTTGGCTGGTTGTCATCCTGCCTCGCGGTGTCGGTTCCTCCACCGGGTTTCATTTGTGCAAGAATTAACGTGGTAAGACGTTACAATAATCAGAATCCGTCTTTATTCAAATAGGACCGCGCAGCTAGTGTGCCAATCTGTACATTCCCGTGTAATAAAACAGAATGAACTTATCTCAAAATTTATTTGCTCTGACAAAATGCATTTTATCGACGGTTGAATTTTCTGTAGAGCATGCTTTAAGGATTTGCTGTTTTCTTTTGGTCACTTTGCCAATACATCTAGTTTGGGATGTAATTCTCATGTCTCGTGTCACAATCATATAAATGTTAACACTCGATGTCAAATTCCGACGACAGAAAATAGCGCATGAACCCAACACTGTTGTAAATGACAGACGGTCTGTGACGGTAAACTATCATCCCAGATTTGAACGCCAAGTGAACATAAGTGTATTGGCATGTGTACACACGTGAATAGGACACGAACCTATCCACGCTACAGCTGAGAGTCAATATGTTAGAGAACGCCGTGTCATAAGTTGGCATTTATAAAATATTTAGATGTAAATCTGAATTACATTGAAATATGTACAATGCGATTGGTGAAGTAGCCTACATAAAACAAACACACCCAGTCACGTTTTTGCGTGATTAAAAAAAACTAAATTGCAAGATATGTTATGGCCGTAAATTATGGCCCCCCACCGAACAAATATCACTGCGTGATGTGTGCAATTATAAGAAATACTTCAACGACTTCGAATCAAAAGCGGAAAAGTACTCACACTGTGCAGTACAATTCATTAATTTCCATGGAATGCTTAGGATTGACAAACATGAACTCAATGGGTATTTTCCCTCTTCAAAACATTGATATACCTTGTTGTGTGCGATTTTCCTTGTTGGATAAAGGGTTTGGGAAAATTTGACATTGCAAAATAGCATGTGCTTGGTCCGTCAGTAGATTCTTAGCAACTTAAACCCTTTTACATATCTTGCATAGATGTAACAGTAATTTATATTATTGCTTTATTTGTTGTCTTGGTGAATGCGCCTTTTGTCATGAACTTGCTACTGGTTCTCCAATCACTGTTGAAATGGCACGTGCCATTCATAAACATCACGAGATTTTAAAATGAGTGATTATTAGAAACGAAGAAAATAATTCATACGTGTTTTCTGTTATTTTAACGTAATATTTGAATCTGTTTTAAATATCTGCTTCGCTCATTTGAATATAGGGCGCTACATCGTCGTTGACACAATGCAACTTTTTCACACTGTTATTATTTGGGATTGACAAAATACTGTATAACCAAAAAAGAAAAGAAAACGGAATCTTATCGCGGGGGATTTCTCCCTCAATCGTTATATGTTATATCAGCTTTAAATGTCCAGTGGTGCAAGTAGCCTAACGGGTTTGGAATGACAGTACAGTGCACCAGGTCTATAATAAGAACACACGCTGGCCGGTCGTTATTGGAAATGAGACAAATAGGGGTATAGCATGGGGGTCTGCTGGTTTCTCAGTTGTGAAAAAAGGCATTCAGTTCTTCGTACACAGGTGGCCTGTCGTGGTGTAAGTGCATGTCGTGGTAAGGCAGGACGTTTTCGGAGTGGACGCCGCCTCGCACTCCTGACGACCCGAACACGAGATTGTGGGCAGCGGCCGGTCGAGAACTGGGCAGAGCCGAGTAGTGCATAGAGTAATGATAGCTTTTCTCGGCGTCCGGCGAGGCGGAGTCCTGTTTTAGAGAAAAGTTTCCGTTGATACACACGGGCGGGCTTAGGGGTCCCTCGTACTCTGGGCTGTTGTATTCGGGTGAGGCACTCCCTGTGTATAGCGAGTCATACGCGGAACAGTACCCGTGGGTCCTTAAGGAATGCGAGTTAGAGCCGGACTGACACTGCGGGCTGGACAGGCGCGGGCACTGATACGGATAGGGGTGCATGGAGAAGGAGTTGGGTCCGTGGAAACGGCCCCCATCTTGACACTGTTCAGTTAAGAAGTTCCGGGAGTTTAGCTGCAGACAACCAGCCACGAGATTGGTAGTAGGTTGGGAGAGGCCTTTACATAGGGTCTGCACGTAGGCTACCAAGTCTGGTCTTTTCCCGGAGCGAAGGATCTCAGAGAGAGCCCATATGTAGTTCTTAGCCAATCGCAGAGTCTCTATCTTGGAGAGCTTTTGGGTTTTAGAATAGCAGGGAACGACTTTGCGCAGGTTATCGAGCGCTGAGTTTAAGTCGTGCATGCGCGTTCTCTCTCGCGCGTTGGCCTTCTGACGTCGCACCTTGGAACGTTCCAAACGCGCCGGTGTCATTTTACGCTTCTTCGGACCACGCTTTTTGGGTCTGTCTCCTTCCATATCGTCCTCCCCATCCTCTTCCTCGCCGTCATCGTCTTCGTCGTCCTCAGCAGCAGTTTCTGAGTGGGCGCGACTGCTAACCCCCCCTAGCTCCCCGTCTTCCAAGTCGTCCTCGCCCAGGCGGCAGTGGTCCTGCTCATCGTCCTTGGTCTTGGAGTCTTCACTTTCACTGTCATCCGCCCAACCTGCGTATTTCTGTACGTCAGGCAAGAGAGAGGGGTCGCTGAATAGCCTCGTCAACATAACGGCTCTGGAATACACACACACAAAAAAAAAAAATGAGAGAAGAAATTGTTAATACGCCCGGAGGTTGCAGTCTCATGACAGTTTCAGTGGTTTTTTTTTTTTTTTAATTCAGAAATTATTGCGTGTTTTCATCAATACAGAGTTAGAACAATTCCCTATTTAAAAATAACAACAATAATATCTCCCTTTATTTTGGTCAGATAAATTATTCTGAAGATAACTGTATAATCACTTTTCGAAATTGCATCCCTTATGTTTTCATAGCCTTGTTTAGCTAGTTTGCCTGTGATTAAATCAAATATAAATGTGTGAACAAGATTGGAAAAACGCTGTGATCAAATTGATTAGTCACATCGTGATGGTTAAAGAGGAAGGGAATGGTGTCACTGTACATGATGAACGTGATTGTTGATTGAATTAAAATAGTTTTAAACACAAAATCTATCAAGAACACAGAATTTTTTTTATTCGTAGCATTGCGACAGACGTAGCCAGACGGGTCCCCATCTTAATTCCCCGCTGTCTGCCACGTGCCCTCCTGTGCCCCCTCACAGCGGGTCTCCGTGGCGCGCGCCCCATTACAGATCCCGTGGGGGTCTGTGTGAAGTTGCCCCCCTTCCCACACGCGCGTACGCACTCACGCACACGCCTTCCGACCGTCTCCCCCAAACCTGGCTGCATTCCAGTACACCTCAGTTAAACCACCGTCTACTACTCATTGTGTTCACCACACAGATAAAACATTATTCGGCTATAAATACCACACACGTCTTGTTATTTTGTTAATCTGTTATATTCGTGTTGGTGAAAGTCGTATGGGTGGTTGGCGATGTTTATGTTGAAAAGGGACAAAATGAAAAAAATGGCATAGTGGCCGTCCATTTTCTAGTGCGTTTGTTTTGATTTCACGTACTCTACGCACCTGCAGTCGCCAGGCAATCGCCCAAGTAACACCTGAGGAAGCGCGAGGCCTACTTCCCCTCATGCCGCCAAATCTCGGCTGTGGCAACATATCTCTCTCCAGGTGATATTTAACTTCATACTTCACTTTACTTCATCCTTTACTTCATGAATACTTCAGGGACTTTTGGAATGCACGTCTGAATATTCAGCGTCAGGGTTAATACATTATATATTATATTTTGTAAATCTACAAATCTGCTAAAATTCTAAAAGGTCATTATTCACCATGATTCCACTATTTTACAAAGCATGTTTTGTAAGATGTAATAAACAACAACAACAACAAATAATAAAATATATAATTTATATAAAAATAATAATTGTATATAACCGTGTTCTCAGGAAAATGCTGCGCGAAATTTAAAATAGATTTTCATTCTTTGCAATCCCAATAATTTTAAAGTATCCGTGGGAACGATGTGGTGAATTGAGTGTTTCCCATTCACAGCATGAGTTTGTGTATGCTTTACACACACACACACACACTCGCAGACACATTTTGTATCATGTATTAATACTTTATAGAGCACCACCATTGATATTTAATAAATGAAACATTTGTTCAAACAAGTATTGTAATGCTGTAACAATTTATAAATGAACAGATTATTTGGAATGTCCTTCTGCATATATTCCACGTAAACCGTTACATTTCCATTGAAATGCAAAGGTGGTTGTGAGTTTTGTTTGTAGAACGAAATCAGTGTGGTACAGAACAGAGCGCCCCTTGCCTCGGGGGTATGCCAGGGGCAAAATCTAGTTTTTAAATTTAGGGCACATGAGGTTTGCTCAGTTGAAACGGAAAAAAAAACTTTTAATTAGCAAACCATGTACTTTACAAGCAAATTGATTGCACACGCTCAATATGCACCGCTTGGCAATTTCAGAAAGCTTTCAGTTCAGTAATATAATATGAAAATCCTTTATGTCTCGTTAAATATGCATATCAAACATAATTAAAATAATGCAATTTTTCCTCAAAGCGCCACTATAAAGGTACCGCTTAGCTCTTGTGAAATGACAGGATTAGGACCAGTGAATTGCCTTATCGGTCAAAGAAAAATATACAACGCACGGTACTTTATAAACAAGCAAATCGTTTCGCTATTAGATACCCCTTTCCTTAATAGGAACAGCAGTGAATCCACGGTGTATTGTATCTCCAAGATATATGCGCAAATGCCGTTATCAATAAATCGTTATTCTGTACCAAAACAAGAATCGCCAACAGGGAAATTAATGCCGAAGTGAAAGAAGCGATTTAATTAATCTCTTTTCTCTCTAGCACTGAGCAGCCCGACCAAACGCGGGCTTGTTTCGTTGCTCCTCCGTTACATCTAATAATTTCTGCCAAAGAGGTACTAATTGCTTATACCTTGCGATAGAGTGAGATAAAAAAAAATATTTTTTAAAAACCAAGAAAAAGAAAGGACAGAGCTAAAATGTCCTCATCTTCAGACATCCGGTGGTATCAATCGCCTCGTCTTTGCTGGCTATCAGTTTCCTGAGCCAAGAAAGCATGACATATTAGATTGTACGCCTGTTAAGAAAGGCAGTGCGGGGCATGCAAATCGCGTCTCCTGTCTGTGTAAAACTTGAAGGGCGAATTGGAAATAACGGAACGAGACAAGGAGCCAAACGTAAAATCAGCGATACTTTCCAGAAATTAATCATTCGGTGCAATCAAATAAACACGCGCTCATTCTTTGCATATAGATGCAAATATGTTGGAGGACAGTTCGTCTAAAATCGCATTTGCATTATCGGATTTTGCTGATTTTCCCTCATCATTTGTCGATTTATTTATAATCCAACTTACCTCCGCGGGAGCTCTTCAGGGGTGAAGGCGTTAGTGATTAAACCATCTTCAGGGACCTCGAGCGAAGACTCCTATAGGTGCGGCTGTCTGTTTGGGAGTGCAATCCGCGCGCGCTGAGACAGTGTGGCATCGCTACCAGGCAGGGTTACATACCAGCTATGATGCCAGGCCATATGGTTGGCACGTCACTGGCAAGAGCCATCACATGAGAGCCGGTGATTGACATGCGCCTGCATTCGGAGAGATTGCCTTCCCGAGGGAAGAGGGACTCGCCATCTGTCACTTCGCTCGCGCTCACAGCCAGAAAGAGAGAAAGAGAAAGAATACGAGGGAAAGAGAGAAACAGAAGCAAACGAAGGGCAAAAATGGTTTCATTCAAAGAAAAAAAAAACAGTTATTGTACGTGGCCGTTGTATGTAGACTCTTTTTTCATTTCACAGAAGGGTCATGAAAGCAATTGGGAAAAGGGTAGGGATATAAAAAGAGGACGGAGTATGGTGTTGTGCCATCTTTAAGCCTCGAGAACACAAGCGAACATTATTTATTTATTTCCTCATTTACTTATTTATCTCACTAAATAAAGAAATATTGTGTTGTGTGTGACGAGAGAAGCAACGCAAACCAATTGAATTTTAACAGAATTTATGGGATAGCTATAAAGGCGCTGAAATGCCGAGGTGATTTCGATAGAGAAATAAACAGATGAACAGATTGGTAGATTATTAAGTAGCTAAATAGACTAGTGTATGAATGCATCGATCGGACAGATAGGCTGGGAGATGAATGAGGTGCTCGCGCGCGGGTCGCGGCGCTGGTGTTTTCGGAGCGCGACGCTGGGGGCGTTTTGCAGGCGACGCCAGCCTGCCTGCACAGCGAGCGCGAGGGACCCAGGTGCACGTTGCTGCGGGTCTCGCTGAAGCACTGGGGCACAGAGGGGCGGCGCACGAGCTGGCACCGGTGCCAAAAAGTCTTAGACGGTGCATTATTAGGCAGTGGCGGGCAGCGTTATGTGCTAACAGAGCCGCACAGAATGGTAGAACGTAGCGTACTTACTGATGTTCCAACAGGCCAGGCTAGGCCACTTCAGCTCTTATCTGGGCATCAAAATAACAGCAACCACATGACAGTGCCATTCCCCACAGATAAACTGAAGGTGCCATCATAGAGATCCCTTTCAAGAAAGAATGGCACCTAAACTAAGGCTGTGTGCCTCTCATGTATCACTAAGCTGTGGCCATAGCAGCAACCCGTAGGCAGCTGGACCTGTGATACACAACCCAATGCCACCGGTGGTATCGCGGCTGCGACGATCGTGACACGTCTGCTACCACACCGCACCAGCAGAGACCATAATCCGGCAATCCCCAGTGACAGCGGTGGGCCCTCTTCCATGGCACTGCGTCAACATCCCGCCAGACTCAAAGGCTCCGGCGTCGGCTAATCTGCTGTCTGCACCGTGCCTCGGTCGCGCGGTGGGGTGCTTTACCGCACTTTGGTCGCCTTGCCAACGGAAAACCGGCAGGGGAGAGTATAATTTAACCCGGCTGCACGGCTCGGGGCGAAAGGTGACGCTGGCGATGCAAGCGGAAACTCCGTTTAAACCGGGGTCAAGCGTGTGTTCGCGCGGTCAGGGGCTGCTCCCATTGTTCGGTGAGCGGAAACATGGGCGATTGCTCAGTGATGGAACAGAGGCTTTATACTTTGTCTTGCTTTAATGGATTTAGCCGTTTATGAATGGGACTACACGTATGTGTTTGCATTCATGTATAATACATTCAACAGTCAGTGGGTGTTCCTCTCCGACTGTTTGTGTGCCTGTGTATGCAGGTGTTCTTAAGCATGCAGGGTGTGTGTGCGCGCGCACATGCGCGCATATGTGAGTGTGTCTTTGTATGTGTGTATTCTTGTGTGTGAGTATATGTGAGTGCGTTTATGTGTATGTGTATATTTGTGTGAGTACATGTGAGTGTTTTTGTATGTGTATCTATCTATGTGTGAGTGTGTTTTTGTATGTGTGCATATTTATGTGTGAGTATATATGAGTGTGTTTATGCGTAGGTGTGTATATTTATGTGTGAGTATATTTGAGTGTGTTTATGTGTATGTGTGTATATTTATGTGTGAGTATATGTGAGTGTGTTTATGTGTATGTGTATATTTATGTGTGAGTATACCATATGTGAGTGTTTTTGTATGTGTGTATATTTATGTGTGAGTATATATGAGTGTGTTTATGTGTAGGTGTGTATATTTGTCTGAGTATATTTGAATGTGTTTATGTGTATGTGTGTGTGTGTGTGTGTGTATGTATTTATGTGTCAGTATATTTGAGTGTGTGTGTGTGTATTTATGTGTCAGTATATATGAGTGTGTTTGTGTATTTGTGTATATTTGTGTGTGAGTATATTTGAGTGTGTTTATGTGTGTGTGTGTGTGTTTGTTTATGTGTGAGTATATGTGAGTGTGTTTATGTGTATGTATACACATGTGTTATGTGTATTTGAGTGTCTGTATGTGTGCACAGGCACACATACACATGAGACAATGTGTTGCCGTGAGACAGTCTTTTCTTTTTGCCATAATGACCTTGCCATGGTGGAGAGACTTGAGGTTGTCAAAGACCCTGACACCTATGGCAGTTGGGGTTTCTTAAACCCCCGTTGGGTCTAACCATACCAGGCCATCATGGCATGGACAAATCTGAATAAATTAATCAGAGACATAGCCAAAACATTGGGTGTGTCAAAATCAACTGTTCAGTACATTGTTAAGAAGCAAGAATGCACTGGTGCGCTCAGCAATAGCAAACAAACCGGTAGACTGCGGAAGATCACTCTTGTGGATGAATGAAGAATATTTTCAATTGTGAAGAAAGTCCCCTTTCAACTGTCAAATAGCTTAAGAACACTCTCCAGGATGTTGGCATAGATGTGTCAAAGACTAGAATAAAGAGAAGAACATTTGCTACGAGATGCAAACCACTGGTAAGCATCAAGAACAGAATGGTCAGGTTACAGTTTTCTGAAAAAGTACATTTGAAAAACTGCAGAGTTCTGGAAAAAAAAATACCACAGTTTGCTGCAGTCCCAAAGTGATGGAAACAAAAAAGTGTTGAGAAAGGAATTGCTCATGACCCAAAGCATACCACCTCATCTGTGGAACATGGTGGAGGTAGTGTTATGGGCTTGGCCATCTATGGTTGCCACTGGAACTGGCTCACATGTCTTTATTGATGATGTGGCTACAGTACAGGCCTGGCAGAGCATTGCCAGGGAACATACCCAGCATCTGTTGATGTCTATGGGTCACAGACGTCAGGCAGTCATCAAATGCAAAGGATTTGCAACCAAGTGCTACATATGGTAATGTTATTGAAGAACATGTTAATTTGTCCAATTATATTTAGTCCACTAAAATGGGTCGACTGTATAAAAAGGGCTACAATTCCTAAACAGATCACTGGATATTAATGTAAATATCCTTGATTTAATTAATTAAAGCTGACAGTCTGCACTTTAACCTCATATTCATCGTCTCATTCCAAATACAATTTGTATGTGTGTATGAAGGTGTATGTGTGTATGTACAATGCCGTGAAAGAATATTTACGCCTTCCTGATTTTCTCTATTATTGCATATTTGTCACATTGCATGGTTTCAGATCTTTAGACAAAATATAATATTAGATGAAGGGAAACTAAGTAAAAACAAAACACATTTTTAAAAATTATTTCATTTATTTAATGTTTTCAAGGTACAAAAATGCCATGTTATGCACCACCTATAAGCCATTAAATAAAACTTTCAAAAATGTAGGCCTGCCATTTAAAGTATTGATATCAAAATGAGGCCAAGTTACAACAAACAATATTACAAATATTAACCACACAAATTAAACAAGCTCTATTCCACAGCAATGCTGCCCAGTGTTTCCTAAATGATTTCATGTAAATTGACCCTGTGTTTTTTCATCTTGCCATCTGAAGAGAATGTTGTCATTCCAAGTTTGTGTCACATCAAAGCGTCAAATAACAAAAAAATGTCAAAAGTCTTCATTTAAATGGCTGTTTTAAATAGCTGATGAAAACTTACTCTTTAGAAGGAATGTATTTATACAAAAATGTAGAAGTATATTTCCAACTTAAAATAAATACCAATTGTAAAATAGATATTGTAGATAGATAGATAGATAGATAGATTGATTGATTGATTGACTGATATAATACTTTATTATCCCCATGGGTACATTTTTCTACCATTATATAACATCCACATTTATAAACAGACATTTATACCAAAAAGCAAACAATCATGAGTATTGTCATCATGAGGGGGATGAGTAAATAAATTCAGATAAAAATATATTGGCCTATTGAATAAATATTTAATCTTAAAATCCTATCCAGACATATGTTTGTATGTAATTGTATGTATATTTAATGTTTGTGGGTCACATACTGTAAAGTCTAGTCAAGTAATTGCAATAGTATCATTTATTTTACTACGTAAAATAAGAAAAAATGTATTGGTGTACACAATTTTCTGAACAAAATAATAATAATAATAATAATGCATTTTATTAATGTGTTTTTCATGCAACACTCAAAGTACTGGATGCAGACAATTGTTCAAACATATAGTGCAGTCATTTTTGCTATTTTAAGTGTAACAGCTGAATAGTTTATTATTGCCGTTAAAAATGATTGCCATTTCACTTAAATGTGAGACACAAACTCTGAATGACCACATTCTCCTGAGATGGTCAGATGAAAAAACATAGGACCAACTTACATGAAATGATTTAGGAAACACCTAGCAGCATTGCTTTGGATTACGTTGTATGTTGTATTGTTGTACGTTCTGTTTTTATTGCATTGTTTTTATTGCTTGTTTAATTTTTCTGTTTTTAAGTATTGCAATATGACCCCGGGGGCTCTATATTTCATTCTACTCTTTGCATAACCTGTAAGGATAAGGAATGACAATAAACTTAAACTATAACCATAACTGTAACTATTACAGGCCGGCCACTCCTGGGAATGTTCACTGCTGTTCCAAGTGTTCTTCATTTGGAGATACTGGCTCGTACTGTGGTTCAATGGAGTCTCAGAGCCTTTCCAGACTGGTATATTTTAACAACTTTTTTCTCATCTCTTCTGAAAGATATGAGTGAGGTTTCAATTCAACAGGGCTGCTGCAAACAAGCCTGGCTGTGTTCAATCAGCTGAATCTACTTATCAATTAAATTTGGTTGATTGGTTGATTGAGTAACTAAGGGGGGAGTTACTTCTTCACATGGGTGATGTGGGATGACATGTGTTTTGTGTTTACTCAGTTTTCCCTTTGTTTAATACTACATTTTGTCTAAATATCCGAAAGCATCCCACGTGACAGATACATGATAATAGAGGAAATCAGGAAGGGGCATATACTTTTTCATGGCACTGTACATATGCTAGTGTGTGTGTGAGTATGTCTATGTGTATTTACGACAATGTGCTTTTGTCTGTGCGTTTTTATCCAGCTGTTTTTCTGAATAAGTTTACCAACACTGCCAGCACAGGATTAGTAATTACTAGCACCCTCTAGTGGTGGCTGCTTCCTATAAATTCAAGCTGTGCAAACCAGTGCAGAAACCACATGAGGACAGCTAGGTCATGCAAGTTATTATTTGTTATATGGGGCTGGATAGGGTATTTACACAGTATTTTAGGCTCCAGAAATAATCTATCACTCTTTCCGCTTTTAATTCCTCCCTTCTCAGTAGAGGGCAACAGAACTCCAGGAGCTCAAGTCACATGACCTTTATATGACTACTCTCTCTCACCACTCACTCACTCCCCCAACATCTGCCCACTCACCCCACTCTACTTCCCCACACCGTCACCCCCCCCCCCCCCCCCCCCCGCCCAGTACCCAGCTGTACTATCTACACTCCAGACTCCTAATTGCCCATGCACAAATGCAAATGCCTATTAATTAATTACTTGACTAATTAGTGCGGTGTTATTTGTGAGCGATAAATCAAATGAAGGTGGAGGTGCTGAGGATACAGAAGGCGAGGCGGCCATGTTTGGCATCAAAATTCTTGCGGACAGAGAGCAGCAGCTCACACTGTGTGTGAAGGAGGAGGTCTGTGTATTTCTGTGAAAGAGTGAGTGTTATGCTATTCTCCCTGTGTGTGAAGGAGTGAGTCTGTGTGTTTCTGTGAAGGATTGAGTGTTATGCTATTCTCCCTGTGTGTGAAGGAGGAAGTCTGTGTGTTTCTGTGAAGGAGTGAGTGTTATGCTGTTCATACTGTGACTGAAGGAGGAAGTTTGTGTGTTTCTGTGAAGGTGTTGTTTTATTCTTTTTATGTAAAGTTTTATGTTTGGGCTTTTTACAAAGTGCACATTACATTAGTGTTTTAATGTGTGCAGTTGTCATTTTGTGTGTTGTGAGTTGTGAATTGTCATTTTATTGACTGAGTTTTGTTGGTGTGGTCATGTGTGCTTTATGTGATGGATGTGTGTTCGTGTGTTCGTGTGTTGTGTGTGTGGATTTTTATGTTGTGTGTGTGTGCTTACGTTGCGGGCCTAAAAGGATGGAGTCTTCCTTTGTGCATTTTTGTGTAATTTGCTCATTATTGTGTATCCTGTGAGTTGCTAAATTGCTAAAGGGAATCCTGGATAGATCTACCACCTATAAAATCTCCACAACCTGTAGACAGGTGGAAAATCCAGCTTCAGAAAATAAAAGTCCTCTCCAGTATTTTGTTCCAATCAACTGGATTTGCTAATCAGTGCAATGTTTCAGCCAGGAGGTGGAACAAACTCGTGAAATCAGCTGTCTGAGCTAATGGGGTGAAGAAACACAGGGCAGGGCTTTTACTTTCTGACCCCTGGACAGTGTGTCTTTCAATTGATATTCAAGCAATCAAACCGCTTCAGGTTGTCCTGCACATGGTAGCAAGGTCCTTTGTGTGATCTGGTGGAACAGGGAATGGTGGCAAAATTATAGTCTTGTAAAAAGAGGAAATATTAATGCCTGGTGAATATGCTTTATGCTCGTGGAATCTATTCCCAACATGGCTGAACATGGAAGTGGGGTAGGAGATGAGTACCCCATCAATAAAGGGGTTTACCTATCCTGTTGCACGTGTGCATGTGTGTGTGCGTGTGCGTGTGCGTGTGCGTGTGCGTGTGCGCGTGCGCGTGCGTGTGTGTGTGTATGGGTTGCAAAATTAAGTTGTTGCATGGCTGCCCTTATTCTAGTAGACATGTTATGTTTCTAAAAAATCATCACCAAAACAGTCATTACTTAACCAAAGCTCTCACGCTCATGCCGCTATTTATTTCTGAACGTTTGAGATTTGGCAGATACCGCCATAAGTATTAATAGCAGCGACAGAGTGAATATGTCAGCTCTTAATCTATCAGTTCAGGCATCAATGATAGCTGTTATATGTTAATGACAGTACTCATAAATGAGAAGCTCAGTGACAGAGCTGGCAGCTGCTTGTTTGTGTGCGTGTGTGTTCCTGTAGCTTTGCCAGGCCCCCATCGTAGGTGTCCGCGGAGATCTCCGGTCTGAAATATTTATCCGCTTTGCGATCGCTGAGATGGTGCTGCCTAATTGGGGCTTCAGAAAGCTCCGCCTCTCCGTGCTGCTGAAGGTCCAGAGAGTGGCCAACAACTGTGTGTGTGTGTGTGCGTGCGTGCGCGCGTGCATGCGTGCATGCTGGGTGGGTGCGCGTCTGCGCGTGAGCGTGTATGTGGGGGTTTGGGTTAAAATATTATTTTAGAAATGGCATAATCATGCTCACAGCTCATCCCTAAATGAAGATCCTGTACTCTAGTCTCTCGCTCATCACTGATCAGTGGATGTGTCAGTCTTAGTTTGATTCACTTAAGGCTGACTTTTGTCTTTGTGGCACTGAGTCACTGTCCAGCCACCCATCTGTCTGTCTGTCTTTCTGTCTGGGCCTACTGGTTTCATCAGTTCCTGTGCCAGCTATACCAGGCCCAGCCTAACCACCTTGTGGGATTTTGGCCTTTTAATTATAGTAACGGTGGATTAATTATGGTGGGAGAAACAAGGGGCCGATGCATTATTGATGAACGAGGTTTGAGTGAGGGGCTTGGGAGAGACCCGGTAATTAAATCAGAGCTCAGACTCCCCCCCTCCTTCTGCGCTCACTGGTGCCTTCCGTGGGAGGGGGGCGGAGCTAGGAGGCCAGCTTAGATTCAGCACCCAATCACTGGCCCTGAGTCAGTGAGCTTGTCATTAATAAAATAATTGTGGTTAGGATTAAGGATGTTTCTGGATTGGTGTTTAAAATGCTTTTAGGGGAATCCATTCTCTTTTAGGGAGCACAATGCATGGCAGTATGTTACTGTCTTACTTAAGATGACTAACGGTAAGAATCATAGAAATTGCTGACCTGATATTCATTTTTGGATTTAGCTAATTGTTCAAAAGATACCATTAGGCTGGATGACATTCTCTTTTATATTATTAACGTTATTTGTACCATCCAGTTTTCATATGCATAATGTATAAGTACCATACTGTAACAGTACACAATATCAATGCTTCAGAATGGAATTATTTTTACAAGGACATCAGCAAATACTGGGCAGCAGTGACACCTGCTGTTTGCAGAGGGTAACCACAGACTATTACACCAGTGTTTTTGACTTGCTGGGATCAGCACATCTGGCTTTTTAAACACAAAAAGGATCTTTTAAGACTTAATTAGTATTTTAGCAATTATATCTTAACGCCTGGAAATATTCTTGTTTTTTCATGAAGATTAATTTTCACTTACTTATGTAATTTCAATTAAGTATATTTTTCTAGGTTATAACTTCAAAGGGAAAAAAAATCAGAAAATGCATCTGAAAATTTCCATTACAATCCACTGCTTTTAGTGAAAATTGAGTGTCTGTTGTATTTACAAGCACCATTTCTAGCGCTTACTGGGAAAAATAGCCTGTATTGGCTAATCTTAGTTATCAGCATTGACCAGTCTGAATTTAATAGAATCCCAATCCACTCACTCAAGTTCAGGACAAAATAATAAATCATACAATTCTATGACAGTAATAATGGTCTGTTTATTTGTCCTTGTGGTCGTCTGTCAGTCTGTCTTTCACGGCTTTTGATCTCAACGGATTTGAAAGGAACTGTTCAGAAAATGGCCCAACTGCAGAGACTGATGTGATATTGCATATCTATGATACTTACTGAAATATCTATGATATTATCTATGAGCATATCTATGATACTTACTGAAATATCTATGATATTATTTATGAGCATATCTTTGATACTTATTGAAATATCTATGATATTATCTATGAGCATATCTATGATACTTACTGAAATATCTATGAGCATATCTATGATACTTACTGAAATATCTATGATATTATCTATGAGAATATCTATGATACTTACTGAAATATCTATGATATTATCTATGAGAATATCTATGATACTTACTGAAATATATAATATTATATATGAGCATATCTATGATACTTACTGAAATATCTATGATATTATCTATGAGCATATCTATGATACTTACTTAAATATCTATGATATTATCTATGAGCATATTTATTATACTTACTGAAATATCTATGATATTATCTATGAACATATCTATGATACTTATTGCAATATCTATGATATTACCTATGAGCATATCTATGATACTTCTCTGAAAATAGAAACAGGATAATTGAAACTAAGATGAGAAATAATCCCTTAATAAATGAACAAAATGGCAGTATTCTTAGGCTCGCATGTTGTTATGGTGATAGTTAAATTGGCTTCAGTGGACAAGCACTCAGGAGAACATGATCTTCTTAAACCCTACTCCTCCGGAACCTTGGCTGACCCCTTTCCCTAATCAGGTCAGAGGATTTAAGAAGGACACACACCCAAAAATCTTAATTATGTATGTTCTTTCTTACGCTGAGAATAATTGGCATGGGAGGTATCTCAAAGCAGAGTCATTTGTTTGCATTGGAAACAGTCAATTTTAAGTGCGGATGTAATTGGGATTTAACTTCTCCTGTCCTTATCTTAGTGGGGAGTGTATAAGAATGGGAGTGTCTTTTGAAAGGGAGAACACTGTAATAACTGGTTAACAAACCAATTGTTTTCTCCATATTTTTGAAGTCATAATCACAATATTTCAGACACAACTGAAGGTTTGGAGTCCTGTTTTAGTTTCATGTGCAATGCAGGCTCCACTAAATTTTCAGAATCCATTCTCCACAGTCGGGAAAGGGGAGGAGTTATACTTTAGTCTTTACTGATTTTAACTTTTTTTTGATGCCCCACACAAATGTTCCCTTTCTGGCTCCTGCTTACCCATGCTTTTGTGTCTAGTGTTTGACAGCCTGTTGTACAAGAACAAGGGAACAGAAAAAACGTATAATGTTCCCAGAATCCATTCAGTCAATGAAATGTGTGTAACCAATGAAAAATATTTGAAAATTATTTTAAGCACTGATTTTCCTTTTTTAATTTGCTGCTTAACAAGACTTAATGCACCTAAACAATGAGCTAGAATAGATTAGCTTGAGAACTAACTATTTGCAAATGAACAAGAAGATTAAAGTAAATTAAACATTAAACGGTAAACAACACATTGCTGATTTTTCCATTTAATGTAAAAATGTCATTACTGATCTGCATCCTGCAATGAACATTCCATCTGTAGAAAAAATGTTTAATGAACATAAATTGTATTTTTCTTAAACTAATATTCTTGTTCTTTTGTACTCTGTTAGTACTCATGTTAAGCTTCATCTGTGCAAATTTTGTGGTTTCTAACTCTCTGTTCTAATTTCTATTGTTTAGATACATTAAGCCTCGTTAAGGAGTTTTTGTTAAACGTTTAAGAACATCCAAAGTTTCATCATTTTTTTATGGTCTCCAGAAATGTTTCTTACTGCCGCTGCAGTTGCTTATTTGTCTGGATTTCTGACCAGAGGAGCATGAGGATGTTTGGACAGGTTCCTCCCTCCCCCCTGTGCGTGGAATTTGGGGTTATGATCTCCTTTTTTGGATGCCTCGCAGGAGTCCTCACACTGCGGGCCTGGAGTCATGCCCGTCGCCATGGTGATGATAATGGTATGTGTTAATCTCAGGACTGTGCGATAATCTTTGGGATGGCAGGAGAATTGCCTGTTCTCAGTTGCTCTCTTGTCATTACAGGAGCCGGCCAGCAGAGGGCAGCCTGCCCATCTGCTCAAGCTCTACCATATTCCACAGGACAATGAGAGAAACTCCTCCGATGGCTCCCTGTAGCCTGGGACTCAGACCTGTTCTATGTTAGCATTTATTTACTTATTGCTCATTGAAACCAATTTTAAACTGCAATAGCTGCCCCAAAACTGTTCACAGGCACTGATTGGCTAACCTGCGACAGAAGTTTTTTTGTCTGGGGGGGCAGACCTGTCTGACTAGATTTATGACAGACTAGTCTTAGTCCTGCAAGAAAGACAAGAGCTATGTTCAAGGGTTATGTTTTGTTCAATACAAAAGGCCAACTCCTTCGTAGTTGATGCAATGAGTTCAAATGACCACTTCCAGGCCCTGTTGTCCATGGTAGCTCGCTAGCGACATGGCTACAGGTCTAAGCACAAGATCCCTTACCTTCTGACGAGCTCCAGGTCCTGTCCATGGTTAGAGTTGGGTAAACTGATCCTTGATCAGCTGTTGGGGGCAACGTTCTTTCAACTCCCTCCCTGCTGCATATGTCTGGCCTGTAGGTGCACAATACCCTCACTCACCCCTCCCAAAATGATTGAACCTGCACAGATTAAGGCCCCTGGTCACAGGGGGAACACAGGTGCACAGGGACTGAAGAGCCCTCTCTGTATTCCTAATGAACAGTCTCGCTCGTTTTACAAGGGATGATTTTGTGCTTTTCTGCAGAGCCTGCTGCACACGGACCTGGAGGAAAGGGGGCATTAGCCCAGCTTCAGAAGAAGAACGCGGTCTGTCTGTCTGCTCACAAGAGCCTGTCTGTCTGCTCACATGAGTCTGTGTGTCTGCTCATAAGAGTCTGTCTGTCTACTCACAAGAGTCTGTCTGTCTGCTCACAAGAGTCTGTGTGTCTGCTCACAAGAGTCTGTCTGTCTGCTCACAAGGGTCTGCCTGTCTGCTCACAAAATGTCTGTCTGTCTGCTCACAAGGGTCTGCCTGTCTGCTGCCTAATGTTTGGGTCAGGCAGTGCCCTTTGTCTTGTCCTTGAACCCTTTCTTCTGCGGTTGTGCAGAAAGCTGGGAGATCATAAAATCCTGGAAACCGGATCTGGGATCCTCTGACCTTTATAAGCAGTCATGTGGAAAGGAGCCCAATTTTGGAAAGGTTAGGGTTACGGTCATTCTACCCAGAGAGGGGCGGCCTTTTTACAGTTTGTTATTAGAGCTGTGTTGTGTGTGTGTGTGTGTGTGTGTGTGTGTGGTCACATGCATGCGTGTGTGTGTATGTGTGTGTATGCATGCATGTAATAATATATGTCCATTAACCAAATCTGTTGACCCACATCAAAATGGCAAATTATTTTTGCTGTTTTTATTTTATATTTTATTTTATAAATGACATTGCCAGTGTGCACAGTTACTACAGGCCTGACCCCTCACTTCTTTTACACCCCTACCCCTAACCCCACAACTGATCTCTCCCTGTGACTTCTCCCCTCCATGACTCCTCCCATCTCCTGTGACTCCCTCCTCCCCCCCGGCTCCTCCCCCTCACCTCCTCCAGCAGTCAGAAAAGCTGCCCTCCAAGGACCCGAAGCCCCAGTTCCTCCACCGTCTCTCTCTGTGACCGCAGACCAACCATATGACCGTGAAGCAGAGAGGCGCCCCCTCGCTCTCTCGCTGCTGCCAGCTGCAGCTCCGCACTGCTCCGAGCAGGAGGAGCCCTGCTGGAGGAACAGACAGAGAAGCAGGCAGAGAGGCAGGCAGGGTGCCCTCTGTCTGCTGTGCTCATATTTTCACAGCTGCTATCCTTATTTTCCTAGAGTTTATCAGTGGGTCTCTCTCTCTCTTTCTATATATGTGTGTGTGTGTGCGTGTGTGTGTACGTGTGCGTGTGTGTTTGTGTGTGCGCGCGTGTGTGTTTGTGTGTGTGTGTGTACGTACGTGTGTGTGTGTGTGTGTCGTGTGTTGTGTTTGTGTGTGTGTGTGTGTGCGTGCGTGCGTGCGTGTGCGCGTGTGTGTTTGTGTGTGCACGCATGTGAGACAGTGACACAGTTTTTGTTGTCGGTTCGGCTCAGTTCTCACTGGCCCATTGGATTCAAAACAAAACAATAATTCTCCATCACAAGCACAGTTGACCACGTTCAGCAAGCAATAAAAGTCAGGCCTGCGAAGAAAAAGCACACTTCAATTTACTCAAAAGTCAAAGTTAAGGACAAATGTTGCTTGAGGCCGTATCGTATGCTGTGATGGTTCATGTTAGAATGCGTTACTATTCATACCATGAATTACATTGAGGTTGCTAATCGTTACTAGGTATAGCTAAAGAATTTCTCCCAGTTTATAATTTACTGTATGTAAAATACCCTGAATCGTAAAACAGTGTCACATGTCGATGATGGTATGAGTGTTGTTTAACCTCTGTGTACATCTGTGTTTTTTTCCCCCATAATTCATTGACCAGTGTTTTGTTTTGTCTTCACCCCACTCTGCTATCTCTCTCTCTCTGTCTCTCTCTCTCTCTCTCTCCCTGCCGCTCCACAATCTGTCCCACTCTCTCGCACTCCTGTGACCAACTCGCACACAAACCACTCTTCTGTTTCTCTCCGTCTTTCGCTGCACAAATCTCTCGTTCGCAGAGAGGCCGAGGAAGGTTCAACAGAAGGGACAAGATTATCTAACTTTTTTTTTCTGATGACAAATCAACTTCAACTTCAAAAACACTCTTGCACATGCACACGCGCATAAGGTACGTACACATGCATAAAACCTTTCCCTCCTCCCTGCCGTCCCTCCCCCTTCCCTATCTATCTATCTGTCTCCGCCCCTTTTCCTCTGTCCCCTCCCTCTCTCCACTCACTCTAAGGACATCCCTCATTCACTTCTGCAGTACAGGTTGTGTGTGTGTGTGAGAGAGAGAGAGAGAGAGAGAGAGAGAGAGAGAGATAAACACAAACCACCCGCGCAAAACAGGAGACGGGCTGCAAACACGCCGAGAAACAAGAGAGAAGGGAGAGCAGAAATAGAGGCCAGGTAAAAAAAAAAAAGAAAAAAAAAAGGAAACCGCAAAGAGAATAAGAAAGGAAAGGGGAGGGAGACAGGAAAAAGAGGGGAAAGAAAAGCCCTTCACCGGCAGAGAGCGAGTGAGAGAGAGAGAGGAGTAGAGAGAGAGTGAGTGAGTGAGAGAGAGAGCGGCAGAAAGAGTCCGGGACAGGAAAGTTGAAGCGGGCCCAGAGCGCGCGTCGTTAGCGTTCGCAGGCTCCAGCCGGTAACGGGCCGTCTCGCGGCTCCCATGGACCCCCCGCCAGCGGCCGAGGTCGCCGGGGAAACCAAGGAGAGGAGGAAGATCAAGTTCTCCGTCCCGGCGATAGTGTCCAGCCAGCTGGACGCCCGGCAGGTGGAGATGGTGAGTTTGGAAGGGGGGGGCGATGGAGTGGGGGGGGGGGGGGTGTCGGTCGTACCGCGTTCCTAACTACCACACCCTGTTTATTTGCACCCTGGCAAGGGTGCTTAGAACAAAACACTTCCTAACCCCTGACCTCTTGACTGTTTGATCTCGTGAAGCGTTTCTGCCAAACACGTGGAGGTTAACGGCATCGTTCCAAACCTCAGGGTGCCACGGACGGGCAAAAGTACACACAGATGTATTTCTTTGAAGAAAATACAAAATGCCTCTCAAAAAAAAAAATGGTGGGCTTGTGGGATTGCTCTACAGGTAGCATAGAGGTATAATCTTTAAATAAAATAGGAGAGCAGCCTGTATTGTGTGTGAAATGCGCACAGGTAAACACGTTTCATGTATGTGTGTGTTTGAATGGCTGTCCATCCCTCCTGCTGGCCCTGTGTTCAGCAGACTTGGCTGTTGAGAGTCTTCCAGTCCCTCGCTGTTCTGATTTACCACAGTTCCCCCCCCCTTTTCCACCAGCAGGGCGGCGCTCTTCAGCACAACCTCCCCTTAGCTTTATTTTCAGTCTTTTTGTGAAGCCGCTTTCCAACCGTCTCCAAAAGAGCGTTTCCAAACCGCCGTCGGAAACGGTTAATGATTATGCGCGCGATTGCGAAAACTCCTGTCTCTCTCTTTCTCCTGCCTCTTCCCCCTTTTTTACCCATCGCTCCCCCTTTTCCGAGCGGTTCGGTCCAGGGGCCGAGACAGGGGGCGCGTTCGGGTCCTTCTCCCGGCCTTGTGCGTTTGAAATCTGGGTCAGAGTGTTTGGGGACTCCCCGCGCCCCGGTGCTACCACACGCCAGCGCCCCCCCCCCCGAGCCCAGGCAGCAGGGGAACATGCGGCTGCAAGCGTCTGGAACGAGTGACCCGTCCCACAACCGCACCCCTTTAAACCATGTGACCTGGGACGGACCGCGTTTCACATACCTGGGTGTGTCGCCATGCGTTTTCATGGAGGTCTGTCATATGGAATGCAGTTTGCCCCTTTTATGGTTTATACCTCTGAGCCCCCTGCAATTTAGCCTACAACTCCGCCATTTTGATTGTAGTTTTATAAATACTTTTACTGAGGAGGTATTTTGTGTTTTGAAAATAGATACACTGTTGTGTCTTTTGCCCGTCCCTGCATGTAGTGAGTTAGGGGAAAGCGGTGGAATGGAGGAGAGATTGGGGGAGTACAGGATTTCTGAGGACAAAGAGATTGGGGGGGGGAGGTGTTATAGGGAAGAGAAGAAGGAAAAGGACGGAGGGAGCGAGGGAGGTGCACAGGGTTATGAACCCCTCGGGCCCGGGGTAGGGGAGCGCTGGAGGACCTGAAGGATGGTCTTTCTGAGGAAAGTGGAAGCTCAGTGTATCACTGTGTTAAGTGTTAACACAGTGGAACCAGTGCTGAACCGCGCAGCTTTTCCGCGGCGAGGCATCGAAACGCGCACGCTGGGCACGAGCCGCTCACGCCGCTCCCGTTCTCCGGTACGCCCAACGCCGCCGCCGCCGCCGCCGCCACGGCCCGGCATTCATGCGGCTCTTTCATCTTCCCGTCAAGCCTCTCTCCTGATGACATTCAGCCGTTTGACGCCGACGTTTGTCGAGCGCTAACATTTACGAGCGAGCAGAATAGCCGACGCGTTAAAGATTCATCTACGCTAACCTTGAATGAGGGGTGGGGCGAGAGGGCGTTAATAGTACAACGTTGCTCCTGGTGGTTTTCACGCCTCAATTCTTGGTGTGATTTTAACGTTTTAACCCTTTGTAAGATAAGAAATGTATTATAGAATGTTCTTAACTTGTCGCTGCTGGTAGTTGAAAGCAATGGAGTTCTGGAACACTAACTTAGAATTTTGAAAAAACATTTCAGAAAAAACCCACTCTTAAAAGGGTTAAGGTGTAAGATCACAAATATGTGATTAGAATTTTTTCAAATGAACATTCGAGTGCTGATGTAACAATCGGCACTGGTAATTGAAAGCAATGGAGTTCTAGAACACTGACTTAGAATGTTGAAAAACATTCCGAAAGACCTATTCTCCAAAGAGTCCCTGAGCATTATCACAGCCACGGTAAACAACCCAGCCATCGCAAAGTCTTTACGTTTCCACCTGGGCAGCGCACGCAAAAGCCCGTTTACACAAAACTACACCATTAGTAAGCAAATTTACTGTGAATGAGGGCCATTGAGAATAAGGGAGGGGGAGAGGTAGTGTGGGGAAGAGAAGAGAAGAGGGGAGGGAGAGAGAGAGGGAGGGAGGGAGTGAGATTAATTTAGGACACAATTTAGGAGTAGAGGAGCCAGAGCTAACAAGGTAGTTTTTTTTTAAATGCAAAAAAATAGACTGAGAGGAAAAGTTTTAAATGGGAAAGCGAGGGAGGGAGGGAGGGCAGAGATATGATCTAAGCAGCAGGAAGTGCAGGACGGCTGGAGAGAGCGTGGTGGGGTGGACCCTTATTGACGGATGTGGTCTGCTGTGAAACAGAACCTGTGTTGTGCTATGTTTTGGAAACTGGGCTTGTAACTCAGAGTCTGCAGGTTTGATTCCCAGCTGAGACACAGCTGTAATGCTGTAAAGCAAGGACATTAACCTGCGTCATTTCAGTAAATATCTAACTGTGTGAATGGATTGTTTGTTAAAAAAGATAAATAAACAAATTATGTGTGACTCTCGGGATACGATTATCTGCTAAATGCCTGGATATAAATGTAAACACAAGGACCTTCCCCCCCATTTGGAGGTCGTTGCCCACAATTCCACCCAGTCATGCCACTGTAGACAGATGTAACACTCACAGCAGCATAGTGTGATTTTTACCTCAAATGTGAATGCTTTCTAACACACTGCAGAAATGGTTGCAGTTTATGTCACATTAACATATAAATTAATCACTGATACCTATGTTAGTTTCTGAACATCTGAAACTCTATGGTGTACTTTATGTAACACTCTCATCGTTCCACCATCTAACGTCTATTGTAGTTTTTTGGCATAATTTATCTGTACGTTTTTATTGCTCATAAGCTCTCATTTTCTTTTTCATTTTTTGAAGTGATGCTAACATAAACGTACCGATAACTAAAAGGTGTAAACCGCAGTAATGAGCAAAACAAGACATTGTGAGGTTTTAGCTAATTACCTAAACAGTCAGCAAATGAATTGCTTCATTGTCAATCAAAGACGTTAATGGAATCAGGTTGAGAGTAATGATTGATTTAAAAGAACCAGTTTTTTCCTTTTTCCAGCTCACCAGCTGCCTCTGGCTCAAAATAGAATCTTTTCAGCAGTTTGGTTTCAAATTCCTTATGTACAGGAGGGAATAACTAAACAGATAAGATGGTCTCACTTTTCATATAGAACATGGCAGGAGATCCACCAATCTAGGAGTAGGTTGCTAAAAGGAAAAAGAACAACACTGACAGTGATTGGAAGGTATCTTCTGGTTATGCTTCAAGGGTACCTCACAGTATCCAAGCAGGTTGCACAGAAGGTATCCACCAATTGCTGAAGTTGTTTTACAGTATGTGTTGTTACTAATGTACTCTGTGATTGGTTGAGCTGCTGTCTGGTTTCTATGCGAAAGCCAAGGACACCAATGCCATATCCCTTGTGTTTATTATCCATGATATGAAGCGGCAGAAGAAATATGGCTTCTTCCAAAACAAAACAAATCATGTAAGAAAATGTCCCGTGAGCTCCATTTTACATTTTAGGAAAGGATTTGGCCTCCAGGAATAAGCCACTATATAATGCTAAAAAAAAATGCATACAATATCTATAATCTGGATTAAATAATTTATATCGTGCACCACGAGGGACCTAGATTATGAACTGAAGAGGAACGGCAGTCTGAGGACGTGAACTGAACATGTCTGTCACAGAGATATCAAAGAGAACAGCCGCAGCATGCAAAAATTCCACATCGCATTTGAATACTCATCTGTCTGGTTCCGTGGTCTGTTGCCATTGATAAGGACACAGTAGCTGCCACATCCCCCGCCCTTGTCTTTACATGTTGCTTTTTAACCATTATAATGCAAAATACATAGTGGTGTATAAGGGGTCGCATGAACCACACTATCAACGAGGCTGAATGGACGCCTCAAACTGTCATTGTTTTAAAAACAGTTTGAAGAACTTTTAAAAGCTGGAAAGGGTATCCCTGAGTTACCTCTTACATTAAAAGTAAAACACTGCATTCGGTGTGTTCATCTGTTGTGCAACTAACAGAGAAATTTAAAAATGTATTTGCCTAATGTAAATATTAAAGATCGGATTAGGTAATGCCTTTTTTTAATCAACATTGTTACACTTGCTGGAGTACCCAAACCTGGTCTTGGAAAGCCGCAGCGTCTGCTGGGGTCCCCAGCCCTGGTCCTGGAGAACTACAGGGTCTGCTGGGGTCCCCAGCCCTGGCCCTGGAGTAACACTAGGTCAGCTTGTTTTCCTTGTTAATTTCCATAATTGATAAATCAAAGCAGTTGATTGCACAATTACATGTCTCCTTGTCTCTTGGGTGTGAATTGGACACTGATTTTAAGGTGAAAGCCAAAACCACCTCTACAGGACCTGAGTTGGGGACCCCAGCAGACCCTGTGGTTCTCCAGGACCAGGGTTGGGGACCCCAGCAGACCCTGTAGTTCTCCAGGACCAGGGTTGGGGACCCCAGCAGACCCTGTGGTTCTCCAAGGCCAGGGCTGGGGACTCCAGGGTTAAAGAGCCATTGGTCCAGACCCTCAGTGTGTGAGATGGAGAGCCGCTCAGTCTGAAGGAGAGTGTGGGCCCGTGGCAGTTATGGTGACAGCGTTACCATAGACGGCAGTTATGGCAACAGCGTTACCATAGACACGCCTCCACCGCTAGCTCCCGCCGGTCCCTCATCAGCGGCTTTACCGCCTCGTAATCACGCTGGACCCCCGCCCATGTTTACGCTTCAGAGCCTCTTTAAAACTTATTATGATTCCAACTTTTATAAGCGACAGGCAGGATGTCTGTGTGAAATCAGTAGGTGCATTTTTAGTCCTCCCCTCAGGGGACTATACACTTGTTTACAGCTGAGTTGAGTTGATTTAATTTGACTTAAATGTTACTGTGATTTGCGGCGACTGCGGTCTGTATTTAATTGTAAATCGGCGCGTCAGTAAATCAATTGTAGGCCCAGCGTTCTCCCCCCTCTTCCGGGGCACGAATAGTACCGCTCTGTTGTATTTCACCCGATGAAGGAGGCACCGGCTCCCGGGGGGGCGGAGCCGTGCTCCAGAGGAGGGTCGAACGTCAGACAGGCTCCCTGGGGGCGGAGCCATGCCCCAGAGGCGGGTCGGACGTCAGACAGGCGACCTTTTCGGGCGGCTCGAGTTTGTGGGTAAACACGGAGCGACTGAGGGACTAGGGGAATGTAAACACTCGCTCCTATCAGAGGGACATCTGGGGGGGGGGGGAGGGAGGGAGACCAGGCCTGCTAGGTTAGAGGTGTCCCTGTGTCAGCGGTGTCACTCTCTACTGTGTGTGTGTGTGTGTGCATTTGTGTGTGTGTGTGTGTCAGTGTTTGTGTGAGTGAATGTGTGTTTGTGTGTGTGAGTATGTGTGTGTGTATGTATGTGTGTGTTTGTCTGTGTGTGACTGACTGTGTGTGCGGATGTGTGTTTGTGTGAGTGTGCATACATCTTATTGCATATACAATAAATCTCTTTGTATACATACATGCTGTGCCTTCCCTGAGCAGTTAGCAGGTAACACAGGTTCACGGTCATTTAGACTGACCTCTAAGAGTCTTTCTAAGCATGACTCACCCTAATAGTGTGTGGTGTGTGGTGTCTGTGCAGTGTAATGTCTGTACTGTGTGGTGTCTGTACTGTGCTATGTCTGTGCTGAGCAGTGTCTGCACCGGTCTGTTTTCAGCCCAATGTCGTGCAAACCAGGCCTGCTAGTTATTCTATTTTTCATCATAAATAGCTGTGGGGGAGATGATTGGATAATTGTGGATAAATGTGTTTCCGCAACTATTTGGTTGGATGTTTTTGGTGTGGGTGGGCATCCAATAGAATTTTGTTTGTGCTAAAAGCCAATCTTAGAAATTGGCAAATTGGCAAATCTTGAAATGAGTCAAACTGACCTGTGAAAGTGAGTTAGTTGGGAGAGCTTTAGTCGCCCAATTCATCATATAATTGTGATGAGTAGCTCAGCGGACCTGGGTCTAGAACTAACCCCTTAATGTGAATGAACCCTTTAAGATACATTATCTCTGAAGTAGCTGAAACGTTAGCATATTAAGCATATTAATAATACACCATTAATGCTTCCTTCTTCCTGTGATGCTTTAGTTAACTATTTTAGTGGTAAGCTGAAAGCTGCCATTGACATTACAGCACCAGCCCAACTTACTTTCGAAAAGTCATCACCATTCAAAACTGAGGATATTGTTAATCATAAGAAAAACTGTAGGAAAGCTGAACGTAATTGGGAAAAAAAAGTCTACTAAGAAATTTTCAAAGGGTGCCTCACAATTTTTAATAAGACAATTAGAAATGCCAGACATGCTTTTTTTCAAAATTGGCAATGAAAATCAGAACAACCCTCATGTGCTCTTTTCAATTCAACAGCCTTATACATCCAGCTCCAAAAAGTCCCTCTGACTTGACGGCTACATCAAGATGCGATGAATTTGCAGTATGTTTCATAGATAAGATAACAAACAACAGGTTGAGTATAAACCAAGATATAAAGAATGATGTGTGTGAACCTCTTGGGGGCCCATGGCGTAAAGAAGAAGAGGAAGAGGAAGTTATAGTGATTGTAAATCATTTCCTGTTCACTAGTATCTTCCCCATGGCAGTACAAACTGCCATCATGAAACCTCTTCTAAAGTAAAGCAACCTAGATCATTTAGAGCTCAACAATTTTCTGCCAATTTCCAATCTTTCTATTTTAAACAAAGTCATTGAAAATCTAGTTTTAACCTAAAATATAACTGTATTTGATAGAAATTTCAATCTGGCTTTCATGCTCACCATAGCACTGAGACAGCTCTAGTTAAAGTTGAAAATGACCTCAGAATGTATATGGATAATAAGAAACTCTCAGTTTAAGACCTTTTAGTTTTAAGCGCTGCTTTTGACATTCTTGATCATGATATACTTCTAAACAGACTACATAGGTATTTTGGCCTTTCTGTCACAATATTAAATTGGCTTAGGACCTATCTGACTGGCAGGGACTGTGCTGTCTCCATTGGTGACTAATCCTCAGCTAACTCTAGTATAACATGTGGGGTCCCCCAATGCTCCATACTGGGTTCTGTGTTGTTTAGCCTCTACAAGCTGCCACTGGGTGATATTATCAGGGAACACAGGATTGATTTTCATAGCTACGCAGATGATACACAATTGTACATATCTATATCACCCACTGACATCAGCCCCATTGACAAACTGGCTAAGCACATTGATCATATCAACTTGTGGATGTCACACAATTTCCTGCTACTGAACAAAGACAGGACAGAGGTTTTAATTTTTGGAGCAAAGGCACTGAGAGAGAAGCTGCATTAAATCAGAATCCCAGCACAAAATATCAAGTCCCAAGCTAGTAACCAGATTTTAAGTTTTATCATCAGAAAGATCATCAAAATTGGTTTATATCATCTAGGAACATTGCAGAAGTAGAGCCGTTTCTCTCCCATGCAGACACGGAGAGGTTAATGAATGCTTTCATCACTAGCAGACTTGATTACTGTAAAGCTGTCCTTTCTGGTCCACCTAAGAAAACCCTAGCTAAACTGTAGATCATTCAAAACGCAGCAGCACGTGTACTGACCAAGACCAGAAGGAGAGCACGCATCGCCATTTTAAAACGCCATTTTCTTAAGACATAACATTTCCGTTCAGCTTTCACATCGTTTATTTAACTTTTATTATTTCACTTATTTTACTTCACTGTCATTGCCTTTAATTTTGTATTTATTTTTTTTTTTACCTCACTTCTATTTCTTTTATTTATTGCTTCTGCTTTATTTTACTTGTTTTTTATAGCTACTTTATTACTAGAATTGTTGTTATTATTGATGGTTGTATTATTATTATTATTATTTTATTTTATTATATATTTTTACTGTTTTCAATGTCGCTGTAGCTCTTTAATAGATCTTTTTATCTTTATTATGTGAAGCACTTGAAATCTAGCAGGAAAGGCACTATATGAGTAAATTGTGATTTAACTTAAAATGAAGTAAGATTTTGAGTCTAAATATAAAACTAAAATACTTCAGACTTATTTGGCTTCGTTCACAGAGCACGTGATCACACTTGATCGTAAACTGCGTGTAAAAACGTTTCCAAGAACATTTTGGCAGTCGTGATTATTTTCTTATCTGTTTTTGTTTGTGGCTGTTGCCTTGTGCAAATAACATGGACAGGATTGCACATAAAATGTGCAAAAAGCCAGCTTTCATCATCTCATACATCTGGGATATGCACAAAAACAAATGCTGCACGTGTCATGAATCTCATGTTTTTTTTTCGTAGGGAACATTTTTAAGAACAAAAGTAAGAATAATTTAAGAAAAGATTTGTGAATAAGGTGCATTGTTTGGATTTTGCGGTGAACAAGCAAGGCTTATGTATGCCATTCTCCGGAAGATAAGGTTTCAGGACACACAAGGGAATGTTTGAATCCTCAGAGTCCTGCAGAGTACTGAGCATAATTTGTTTTGAAACGAAACCACAGGTATGGTACAGTGCCACTTTGAAAAACAGCGTGTGCTGAAAAACACGTCTCTCTCCCTCTGAGTTCAATATACATTTTGAAATTTTTCTGGTTTATGCGTACGATAATTATCATGTATGACCTGCTTGGCTAGCTGGGAAACAATTGAATGACTTGGATCGGCGCTGATAATGGTGCAGTTGATTCTATAACCTTTCTCTCAATGTTTACTGGCCTGTCTATTAGGTCCTGTAGACTTGTAAGCTACAGGCATTTATGTGGAAGTTCTATACATCCCATTATAGTGGTTGCCGGTTTGTCCGATTTTGAATATGTTGCACATCCGATCCATTATGTTTAGGCTGAGTTTGCATTTCTACTGGTTGTTCTGCTTAGTGGAGACACATTCTGGAGGATTTATATTCAGATTGGACATTAATGATTCTGGCCCAAATTACCTGCAAAACAGGATTGGAAAAATTGGAGCCATCTATATCTATTTTTTTTTTTTAAGAATGCAAACATCGAATGCCAGAGCAATGCCCTGTAACTTTACTTTGTGTTCTTTAGTCTCTCTCTCCCTTTCTCAATGTGTTGTACCTCTTCTCTCAGCAATCTGTAGCCATCTCTCTTGGATGTCGGCATGGATGTCTAAACTATCGTTTAACTTTACTCTCAGTGTCCTGTAGCATGTCAGTTCGTGTCCTGGAACTTCACTGTCAGTATGTTCTACAGTCCGTCTCTGTGTTTGTTAACCTTACAGTTACTTAACCTTTGTATCCAGTAGCTGTAGTGTCAGTAACTGTGAATGCTGCGTGTGCATGTGTGCATGACGTGGTCCCTCATTGTCCCTCAGTGTATGGCAAGAGAACACAAATTGTGTTGTTAGCATGAAGCAATCTTCATTAGGTGTATTATCTCTCTCTCTCTCTCTCTCTCTCTCTTATTCTCTCTCTCTCCTGTATTGTCATGTGCCTGAGCTCTCAGTGTTCCATTAGCCTCTCCCCTCCTCAAGTGTTGCATTGTGCATGTTCTCTGTGTGACAGCATGTGAAAGATAAGATCAGATAAGATGGTGGTAGATAAGAAAATGCCTTTTTTCTGTTGCGCACGGAAATGACCGCGAGCTCACAGTTCAAACACACGACGGAACCTCACGCACCCCTCCGTTTCCCAAGAGCCATCGGTTTAAAGATCTCCCCTGTTGACTCAGGATAGGAATGAGGCTCAGCAGACCGGCCTGGTGCGGTGTACACAATGGGAATAAGAATTAGTGTAAAAAAATCCAGTACAAACAAGAGAGGCAAAGGTAATTGAAAAGCTTATAACCAGCGTTAGGAAATATGTCTAAATCGGTTAATTATTACACGGTACAAAGATCACCCCCTCAGTGACATTTTTGCTGGTGGATTTTGTTGTTGTCTTGATTCCTTTCCAATGTGGTGCTTTGAATGTATTAAGGCCAAGGGCCTGTTCTGTTTGAGGCAGCTTTGTGTTGCATTCTCATAGTGTTTGTGTGTGTGTGTGTGTGTATATGCGTGCCCGTTTGTGTGTGATCGCCATAGAAAGGACAGGGATATTGAGCTAGGGTAGTCGGAGAAAGGCCATCCAGCATCCAGTGTTTTTTGGTAAACAGGTCAACCATAAATATTTTCAGAAGGCTGCGTGTCACTGAGTCCTGATGACACTTTAAACAGTCAGCACACGACTCGGCTCTCTCGCAGGAGCATGCTGCGTGACATGGGGGCCTTTTATGACGTAGCACATTACATTACATTACATTACAGGCATTTGACAGACGCTCTTATCCAGAGCGACGTACAACAAAGTGTATAACCATAACCCAGGAACAGTATGCGAAACCTGAGAGATAGTACCGGTCCAAGACAGGAACAACCGCTAGTTCAACTTGGACCTGATGGTTGTAACTGATTAACCTAACAACGATAACGGCAACAACGCTATCTATGGAAATAAAATAATAAATTACAAGTAGTGTTAGACAGTTGATGCGCTGTCACCTATGAACAGCGCCTAGTTACACCCTAAGTTTAGTCATTTACAGGGGGGAAGGGAGGGATGGAGAAGGCAGCCTGAAGAGGTGGGTCTTCAGTCGTCGTTTGAAATGGGTCACAGTCTCAGCTGTTCTGACCTCACAGGTGCGCTTCGCTAAACTGCCCCCTGCTTTTAATAACAGACATGTAAGGCTCAGTCCAATCGCTTTTTCATCCATCCTTGTCTCCTCGGTCCTTGACTGACTCAGAAATCGATCGAGGTTCGCCATCTTCAAGGACATTCCAATCCGTTAGATGCTCCTTCAATGAGCTAGGAGGCTCCCGAAGGATGCTTGTGCAAGGAAACAAGGGCATCCTTTGCAAAAGTATTTTTTCCAGAACGTGAACGTATAATGATTGACCTGTGGACCCACCTCTCCACATCTGCCACGTCTGTAATTGACGTGGCATCAAACTGACACTTGAAAGGGCAAGGGCTTTCCATTTGTCTAATAGATGTTTCTTTGATTCCTCTATCCTTGTGTCCTTTCCTTGCGTCCTTCGATGGGTGGAGCTAGGAGCTAAGAAAGGATTCAAGAAAAGGAAACAAGGAGCGAAAATAAGTGATTGCAATGAGCCAGTAGAGTTCATTCCAGTCGCTTATTTTCACTCCTTGCAACTCTTCCTTGCATCCTTTGCTCGTTCCTTAGTTTCACCCAACAGAGGACGGGAGGAAGAGATGCAAGGACGAGATACGAGGACAGAGGACTGGAAGCAACGTGTATGGGGCAAATAGAACCTCCTTTCTCCGTCAAGTGTCAATCTGAAGCCGCATGAATTACAGCCGTGGCAGATGAGGATCGGTGGATCCACTGGTGGGTCATTTACATGACACGCGTTCTGGGAAAAAAAAAGACTTCTGTGAAGACTGCGCTACTGCATCCTTGCTGAAGCATCCTCCAGGAGCCTCCTCACTGCTCCAAGGAGCAATGAACAGAATGGAGTGTCCTTGAAGATGGCGGACCTCAGTTTCCCGGCCATGGGAAGACCGAGTAGACGAGGACGTATAAAATGAACAATTAGAATGAACGCTGAGATCTATCTATCTACCTCTAGCCTACCTTTAAAACCAATCGTATGTAGCCGACTGAGTTGTGCCTTGCTTTGGACCTTGCTGGTTTGTTTTTAACCGCTCAGTGTCCTCGGGCATCTTGCCGTAAAGAGCAATTGATTATTTTATTGTCGATTAATGAGTTGTTTTCACGCTGAGAAAAATGAAAGCTAACTCATCACTGTAAAACACAAAAATGAAAAGCTAACCGAACACTGCAATAAAGAAAAAAAGCAGTCTGCACTGACACAACATCAGTTTATTTAAGCTCGCACACTGACAAAACAAATATACAAATTTCAGTCAGTCAGACCATCATCAGTCCTGACTCATCAGTATGGTCTGTGTGAGTCACAAGCGTTAGGGAGGGTACGTTCAGCGAGTTCAGTCTGTCGGCTTTACCTAGAGGGCGATTATCAACCAGGTGAGCACAATGCCGGTACACACAAGCCTGCAGCCGCATTTTGGTTATTTGGTATTGTTTAATGACAATGACTGATAATAGAACAAATTGTGGCAACAAATTGAATCTCTCGTGATCATTAGTCAGACCAGCTTAATTGCATGGTAGACACATGACATGAGACAGATCCAAAAAGGGTAAGAGTGTCAGGGTGTAGACCTGTAATATCAGAATAGACAAATGTGTATATTATCAATCCACCGCGATGGGAAATAACATGCATCACAGTTCAAACGGTGCAAGTGTACTATACATCAAATTGGGTGGGAAAAAGGCATTGACCCACAACACTATGACCATGTGTGACATTTTGATACACTCAGTGCTGAAGGATGGAGAAGTCAAAAAATTCAAGAGGGAAAAGTTCATTTGGGTCTATTGGCTTTACCTAGAAAGTAATTAGCCTGATGAGCACAATGCAAAACACCTTGGTGTCCACCCACTTTTTCAGTCATTTGTGGTTATACACACCTGCAGTGTATTTTGAATATGTTTTTTTGACTGAGCACACTGTTTCATCTAAAAAGAAATGTTAATACTGTAAAACAAATGCATGCAAAAAATATTCAATGAAGTCTTTATAGCCTCTGATGCGTTTAACTACAAAACACATTGACAACAAAACTTTAGTCATTTTTTATGTTTTTGTATGTATGTTTGATGTGTGTGTGCATACGGTATGTGCATGTCTGTGTGCACTGCATGTGTGTGAGTGCAATGCATGTGTGGATGCATGTATGTTTTTATGCACATGGGTATGTGATTTTAATGCACGTCTGCATGCACTGCTTGTGTGTGTGATGCACGTATGCATGAGTGCATTTTTGTGTGCACGTGTGTGTGTGAATATAATGCATGTGTGGATGCATGCATGTTTTATGCACATGGGTGTGTAAGTGCATGCATGTGTGCATGTTTGTGTGCATGTTGATATGTCAGTGTAACACATGTGAATGCATATATGTATGCATGTTTACATGCACAGGGATGTGAGTATAATGTGCACATGCATGCATGCATGTTTGTGTGCATGTGGTTATGTGAGTGTAACGTGCACATGCATGTGCGCATGTATGCATTTTGCAAGCACAGGGGTGTAAGTGCGATGCACTCATGCATGTGTGCTCGCGTGCATGCTTGTGTGCAGGCGGGTATGCGAGTGTCTTTGACTAACAGAGCGCGTGCACGCTCCTGTGGACGGGCTTCCTCAGTGACCCCCAGCCTCCTCTGCGATCCCCGGGAGCGCTGTGAGAGACTGCGTCTGCGCTCACGGCCCCGCGGTCAGCGAGGAGGGCGCAGTGATCCGTGCCGCGGGGCGACGGGCCCCGCGTGCCCCGGGGATCAGCCAGCCTGACAGGCAGACGGACGTCTCTCGGTCCCCGGCGTTTCCCCGCAACCGAGCCCGCCGAGGGCCTGTCACTCACAACCGATCGTTACACTTTCCTACACTGTTTTTCCCCAGACCGTTATTCCCGCAAACAGCTGTGCTGCCGACATCCACGCAGCTTATTAATTAAGCAGCGGGGTGTCGTGGAGGGGCAGCGGGGGGTACGTTTGGTATTTAACTGTCAGCAAAATGCAATTACCATTCCTTCGGAATTGTTTTGAGGCGCCCCCCCCCCCCCTCCCGCCTATTAACGTTTTAGCGGACGGCTAGGAGGTCAAATGCCGCTCCTCCTCGGTCTCGTTGACATCCGGCGTGAGAGCGAGCCGGGCACACGCTCCAGCAGTTCAGCTCAGTTCAGTTCCGTCGAGTTCTGCGTGACAAGAGCTCACGTTACACTGGAGAAGACGCAGGAAAGGAACACGGCGACGTCTCCACGAGGCAAATCCACGTGTCTTATACTCTCCAGGAAGTCTCCGCTTGGCGGCTGCTGCAGCAGACGAGAGACCCCGTGTTTTCGGGTGCTCTGTCACAGGCTAAGCAGCAGCGTGACGCGGTCGTGCTGTCGTTCGCGCGCTGTCCCTTCCAGGGTTGTGTTCACTGCCCTCGCGTACGCAGAAAGTGCAAAGTATTTTGGGGGAGTGTGGAAGCTGCCCTGCTGTGATCCTAAACTCAGTCACATTGTGTAAGTCGCTCCGGATAAGAGCGTCTGCTAAATGCCTGCAACATTGTGTGCTTTTCTGGGCAGCCATGTGACTTTATTGGGAAGGTTCAAGAGAAGGTGACAGAATGAGTGTGTGAGAGAGAGAGAGAGAGATTCAGCTCTTTAGGGTGATTATTTCCTACTTGCTGGTCATTTGTCGTTTCATTTTGTATCAAGCAATTTTCCATTTACTTGTTGGCATGTTCTGCACTAGAGAATATGCAGCACGCAGCTCGGCTACCTTCTAGCAGGTGAATTAATATAATGAATATAGCTGGTCATAAAAAAGTGAATCAGGTGGAGAAGTGGAGACTGTTGTCAATGTGTGTGTATGTGTGTGCTTGTGAGTGCGAGTGTGTGTATATGTGTGTGTGTGTGAGTGTGTGCATCTGTTAGTGCATATACACTATGTGTGTTTAAGTGTGTACCTCTGCGTGTGAAATTTTTGTGTGTGAATATGCATGTGTGGGTGTGTACAGGTGTGTGTACATATGTGTGTGTGTATCTGTATGTGTGTATGTTTGTATGTGTGTGTGTATGTTTGTGTGTGTGTGTGTGTGTGTGTGTGTGTGTGTGTATGTGTATGTGTGTGTGTGTGTGTGTATGTGTGTATGTTTGTATGTGTGTGTGTGTGTGTGTGTGTGTGCGTGTGTGTGTGTGTGAGTGAGTGTATGCAGCTGGGGACCGTGTGGGCAGGTGAGAGCTCAGCGTCAGTCAGAGAGAAATCTTTGTCCGAAGCCGAGGGTGAGCTGCTCACACACACACACACACACATGGGTCAGGCTCACTCCTCACACACACACGGGTCAGACTCACTCCTCACACACACACGGGTCAGACTCACTCCTCACACACACACGGGTCAGACTCACTCCTCACACACACACGGGTCAGACTCACTCCTCAGCTGGTCACGTCCGAAAACACTCCCGCAGATCTCCAAGCATTTTCCGTGAAACCCGTCACTGTCCAAATCAATACATGGGCTACTATAGATTGAGCTGTTTTAGAACGGTTTGTAATTATTTGTTTGTAGACAAGACTTGTACTGGGCTCTGAAAGGTTAAAGTAGTTACGATAATTGCTTGTGCATTAGCAGGAGGGTTAAAGTAGAAACGTTTTGGCAAAGTGGAGACCGTGTTACTGCACGGCTGATTAAGGCAGTGCCCCAGTGTGCGGTCGGCAGGCCTGTGTGCCCTGGTGTGCGGCTGTGTGCGGTCGGCAGGCCTGTGTGCCCTGGTGTGCGGCAGTGCCCCAGCGTGCGGTTGGCAGGCCTGTGTGCCCTGATGTGCGGCAGTGCCTCAGTGTGCGGTTGGCAGGCCTGTGTGCCCTGGTGTGCGGCAGTGCCCCAGCGTGCGGTTGGCAGGTCTGTGTGCCCTGGTGTGAGGCAGTGCCCCAGTGTGCGGTTGGCAGGCCTGTGTGCCCTGGTGTGCGGCAGTGCGGCAGTGTGCAGTTGGCATGCCTGTGTTCCCTGGTGTGAGCAGTGGCATGCGGTTGCAGGCCTGTGTGCCCTGGTGTGAGGCAGCAGGTGCGGTGGCAGGCCTGTGTGCCCTGGTGTGAGGCAGTGCCCCAGCGTGCGGTTGGCAGGCCTGTGTGCCTGGTGTGCGGCAGTGTGGCAGTGTGTGGTTGGCAGGCCTGTGTGCCCTGGTGTGCGGCAGTGCGGCAGTGTGCGGTTGGCAGGCCTGTGTGCCCTGGTGTGCGGCAGTGCGGCAGTGTGCGGTTGGCAGGCCTGTGTGCCCTGGTGTGCGGCAGTGCGGCAGTGTGTGGTCGGCAGGCCTGTGTGCCCTGGTGTGAGGCAGTGCCCCAGTGTGTGGTCGGCAGGCCTGTGTGCCCTGGTGTGAGGCAGTGCGGCAGCGTGCGGTCGGCAGGCCTGTGTGCCCTGGTGTGAGGCAGTGCGTTTGAGCAGGGCGGTGCGCGGCCTGTGTTCCCGGCGTGCATGGGCGTACTTTAGGAGAGCGGTGACCTGTCTGTGTTACGCGGGCGTGGCAGTGTTGGGCGGAGCACGTATGTGAGGCTGTGCGGCAGGCTGCAGGGGCCATCCCAGGAGGAGAGACCCACATCAGAAAGCAGGCACTCTCTCTCACACACACACACACACACACATACACACACACTCACACACATATACATACATACACACACACATACACACACACTCACACACATATACATACATACATACACACACACGCACACTCACGCACTCACACACACACTCACGCACTCACACACACACACACACACACTCACACACACACACACACACTCACACACATACACATACATACACACGCACTCACGCACTCACGCACTCACACACACACACACACACTCACACACATATACATACATACACACACACACATACACACACACTCACACACATATACATACATACACACACACTCACACATATACGTACATACACACACACACATATACATACATACACACGCACATATACACACACTCACACATATACATACATACACACACACATACACACACACTCACACATATACCTACATACACACACACACATATACATACATACACACACACTCACACACATATACATACATACACACACATACACACACACACGCACGCATACACATGCGCACGCACACACACATGCAAATACACACACACACACACACATATACATATACACGCACACATACATACACACACACAGACATACTGTACACACACACTCAAACTCATACAATACACACTCAAATCACACACACACACACATACATACACACACACACACACGCGCACACACACACACACACACACACACACACACACAAGTCATTCTGGTTCAGCCGCTCAGGGGGTAGACACTAGCTGGGCCTCTGGAGGACAGCCCAGAATCCTTTGCTGAACCGTAGCCATGACGCCCCACACACACACACACACACACATTCAGTTCAGAGCTCCCGCCACCTGCGCTCTCTAAATCACCGCCCCTCCGTCGATTCGAGCTGTATTAGCAAGTCGCCTCACACACACACACACACACACACACACACACACACGTCTCGGATCAATCTCTGCTGCGCGTGATGGCCAGAGAGAGACACAGAAGGAGTGAGAGACCCACGGAAGGAGCAGAGAGGAGTTATAAATCTACAGGTTTTTTTTGTTTTTTTTCCAGAGCTGTGATCAAATCAATCTCTCCCCTGCCACCGCTCCTAGAACTGCATTACATTAAATTCACTTAGCAGACGCTCTTCTCCAGAGCGACTTACAAAAGGGGAGAATGTCAATATTAATCTCGGAACTACAAATGTGAAATATCACCAAAAAGGAACAGAAGGATCATTTCTAATAAATATAGCATGAGTATAGTACAAAGTTAATTTAGTAAAGTCTAAAGTTAATGGAAAAACAAACAGTCAGTCTTCTAAATGAAAGTAAATACCACTATACAGCTAACTTTCAGGGAAGGGAGAGGAGTGAGGAGTGAGGGATTTAGGGGGAGTAAACGCCTTCTCACTTCCTGTATGTAATATCCTGTCGCTGTGTTAGAGCAATCACAGTTCATAACTATTTCATATATATAACCCTACATCTGTATCAGAGGCCGATATAGGACATTATATAATGCAATATAATACAAGAATATGTCTATGACTATGACTGTATCGTCTCTTAAAATAACATATAAAGACCAATTTTTAAAACTTGCTTTCAACTATTTTAACCGTATTACTGTTTTGTTTGATGTTTATTGTATTTATTCAGTTTTATTTATGCATTTTATCTATAATTGAATTATATAAAACACTTTTAAATAATACTAATAATTAATTACTATTAGCATTAATATTATTATTAGTGGCGACTCTATGCAGAGCAGATCAGCACACTACACTACACCGCAGTTATTCAACAGAGCACTGACATGTGCGCAGACCAGCTGACCTGTAACCATAATGTGTGAACAGCTGTGGCTGGATCGATGACAGTCCTTGCCAACGCCTCCAGAACCACGTGCAGCAGATCGTCTGAGACCAGCAGGAGTCAGGCACAAACAGCCCGCCCGGGCGGTTGACCTGCTTCGCGGGCGCCATGAGAAAAGAGAGCGGCGCAGAGCGGGCCGCGAGCGGCCCCCGCAAGACACAGCCAAACCTGTGTGGCTCTGACGAGGGGCCGATTTGGGCTGTGAGAGTATGAGCTGCCGTGGCATCTGCGCCGTCTTCTTCTTCATTTGTCGCAGTCACCCAAAGAGTTAGCCCTGTCTTGTAGCACGTCCTCCTGAGTTACTGATCTGTGTGTGTGTGTGTGAGTGTGTGTGTGAGTGTGCGTGCTTGCGTTACATGTGCTTGTGTGCGACTGTGTGTCCCATCAGAGTGTGGTGGCTCTTCATTAACCAGAGTGCGTGCTTTATCACAGCTAAGCGTGCTCAGCTACGTCCTGGAACCTGACTTTGGGTGACCGCGCACACACACACACACACACACAAAACTCACACACATACACACTGTGCATGCAGGCACACACACTCCAGGTTTGCCAGATTGCCCCCTCAGTGTTTTTCTCTCAGATGATTATTGCACTTTTGGGGACAGCAGAGTTGGCAGGAGCAGGTGTCACCGGCAGGGTAGTTGGAGAGGGGTGGAGACAGATGGAGAAGGGTGGAGACAGGCGGAGGGGGGCGAGCCTGATGGAGAAGGGTGGAGACAGGTGGAGGGGGGCGGAGACTGAGGGAGAAGGGTGGAGACAGGCAGAGGGGTGCGAGCCTGATGGAGAAGGGTGGAGACAGGCAGAGTGGGGAGGAGACTGATGGAGAAGGGTGGAGACAGGCAGATGGGGGAGGAGACTGATGGAGAAGGGTGGAGACAGGCAGAGGGGGGCGAGCTTGATGGCTGATGTCACTCAGAGAGGGAGAGGTGTCAGCTCCGATCTATAATGAGATCACATACAGAGCACAGTCTGCTGAGAAAGAGAGAGGGAGGGAGAGGCAGGGAGAGGGAGGGAGAGGGAGGGAGAGACCCGCATGATGAGATGATAATAGGACAGTAAATAGACTGAAAGGGCAGAATTAAAGGGCAGGATTGAAGGAAAGGGGGAAGCGAGAGCGGAGGAGCGGAAGCCTGGCGGTAATGGAATTACGCCGCGTCCCAGGATCCGTAAATAAGGGCGGCGCACTGAGCGCGCTCAGTTAACCCCCGCTGCCGCCGCCGCCGCCGCCTCCGCCTCGGCCTCGGTAGCTTTCCATTGAGCGACGGGCAAGTGCCTCGTCAACAGCAGAGCCCCAGTACAGGAGCGAGATCACTGCAGGATGGACCCCCCGTGCGTCCCAATAACGCGGGGCACGGGGCGCCCCGGGACACTCCCACACTGCGCTGTAACCCAGGTTACCTACATCCCACAGTCCTTTCTGTTTTTGCCCAATCAAATGTCCCCACCAGTTAACCTATTAAATTGGCCTTCTCCTCCCTGACTATGACAAAAGGGATTTCTGATTTACGCAGATGGACTGAATGTATTACTGGTAACTGCATTATCGGTAATGCAATAGTATTAGCGACTGCTTTAATAGGAAGGAGCTGGCTTGATAAACCTTGGGGACCTTCTGCTTATGATCTGAGTTTTTAGCGAAGGGTTTGGTAAAATGAATACACTCATATGTTGGATATTCTGTGTTCATTAGAAAATTGAATGAAATGAAGAGTTTTTGTAGCTTGTGAGACTTGCACAACCACGGAAGGCTCCGGATTTGGCGATAAGACTTTGCAACTTATCTTTACTATCTTGACATGAAACTTGACGTGAGACTTGACTCGTGACTTCTGTATCCACATCTGATTTGTGGTAAGTTTCCGACCCAATGTGTGTCCGTTTCTTATTTCATTCTGTCTTGTAGATCCGACGCCGGAGGCCTACACCCGCCACATTATTCAGAGTGGCCGACCCGTCATCCCCTGACGACGACAGTGCACCCTATCAGGTCAGACAGTGCCCCGCACTGCCTGGGATGAATAACTTCAACTTGCTCTCATATCCAATTTTAAACATAGTCTTGTGCTGTGATTTGGTTCAGCATGACTGCAACTTTTACATTGAATATGCACCGATATTCTGAGCATGTACTTAATGTACAGATTAATGTACAGAGTTGTGAAGGAGATGTATTTACATTACACTTAAAAAAAATTGCATATGTAATGTCTAACACAATGAACCAGCCCAGTTAGGTATATCTTGATAAAATTATTTTATTTGCACATTTTCTGTAAAATATGTTTTCTTGTCAAGCTGTGTCACAATTAGAGACGATAGCTGTTAAATGCTGTTAATGCTAACAAAAATGTGTTAATCCTAACTGAAATGTCAAGAAGAAACAATAATAAGCAATAATGACTAGAAATACTATTACTAGTATATTACTAGTTTGATATCGGTATCATGCAGCTCATAGAGTATGTGCTATTTTTTTATTTTCATATTGTTGCTCATAAGATGCTGAATCGTGTTCTGCCTGTCCCGATGCTCTGTTCTCAGTCGGCTGTTGGGGAGAATGGAATCCTGAAGCCGAAGCGCGTCAATCAAAACGTTTATCAGCCTCCATCACTGAAAGGTTAGGTGTGTGCGTGTGTGTGTGTGTGTGTGTGTGTGTGTGTGTGTGTGTGTGTGTGTGTGTGTGTGGCGGTGTGTGTGTGTGCGCGCGCGTGTGTGTGTGTGTGTGCGTGTGCGTGTGCGTGTGCGTGTGCGTGTGCGCGTGCGCGTGCGTGTGCGTGTGTGTGTGTGTAAGTTGATTTTAAATTGCACTAATTGCAGTAAATGTCTGCCCTTTATTCTCAATGAATAAAAAAACAAAAAAATTTCTGGAAAATTACCACAAAGACACACAAAAAGGGTAGAGATCAGTACAGCTACCTTCTGCCAACCACCACCCCCCCCCCCCACACACATTGTCTGTCTGTCTGTCCGGCTGAGATGCTTTTACTATAAAGCACGCTAAAGTGTCCGACAGCATGTTCATAATGCCTGGTGAAGACCCTGTGTCTGTCTGTCTGTCTGTCTGACTGCAGCTGTGCAGAGGATGGCTCAAGCACACATGCAGACGCTGGGTGCCTACCCAACCCTGGAGGACCCCCCCGAGGGGGAGGAATACGAGGACGAGCTCTCAATGGGACCGGGTGGTGAGGAGAGAGGAGGGCCAAAACCTGGCCACTACGCACTGATAACACCCACTGAACGCACTGACAACATCCAGTGACACACCCAGCCACTACGCACTGACACACCCGACATCTACGCACTGACACACCCAACATCTACGCACTGACACACCCAACAGCTACGCACTGACACACCCAACATCTACTCACTGACACACCCAACATCTACGCACTGACACACCCAACATCTACGCACTGATGCCATGCACTGACACACCCAGCCACTGCACACTGACACACCCATTCCCTATGTTCTGATTCGCACTGACACCGCGCATGGACGCATTCCCTTTGACGCATCCAGTCACTACACACTGATACGCACAACACACACTTAATACTACGCACTGACATGGACTAACACACCCAGCAACCTTTCACTCCCATCACGCCCAGTCATGTACAGTAACATGTAACTGTACATTACAGTACAGTTAACATTACAGTAACTAACACACTGAACCTGACAGAGAGACACACTGGTGCTGATAGGGTTCTGACAGCACTGAGGCACACTCTCACACCGAAGGCTAATTTATACTTCATTGCACACCACTTTCAAAAAGTGTCGCTCAACAAAAATTAAGGTGCCACATAATATTTGGCATTTCTGTTGTCTCCATAGTAACAAGACACCAAACCCCCTGACTGTTTGTTTGCATTCGTGATGAAATGGTGGCACTCAATGAAATGATAGATTAAGAAATGCTAAATCAGCTTTTATTCAAAAAAGAAAAACAACGTAAACGGAAAAAAGTGGTTTTTCCCTCCCCATAAACCAAACAAGGGAAAACCAGGGGGAATATGTCAAAGATAAGCAGAAGAATCATTCAGATGGTACGTTATCTCTTCCTGTAGTTTTTCCCTTTGCCCCTGCAAACAAGCAAAAAATAAAACAAACAAGCAAACAAAAATTCATCTGCAGCCAATGTCAGCATTTCCACTGGCTGTCGAATCACATTGTGGGATAAAGTGCGACAGCGTACGCGACGTAACAAAATTCAAGAAATTCTGTGACTTTTTTCAAGCGACACTTTTTAAAGTAGAAAATGCGGTACGTCATTTTTGTCGACCAGCACTTGTGCGACAAAGCATACAAGCTGAGCCCAACCTCTGTGCCACACAGCTCCTCGCAAAGTCACATCTGACTGGGTCACAAGTCCAATTGGCGAAAATGACAAATGCTATCGTGCTACTTTTTGCGTTAAGCAAACCCAGTCCCTCATGTTGACATACCTTACACAACATTTCACTGGCCTTAATCATTATGGTCCTCTGTGTGCTTGTGGGAATCTGATGTCCTTGACATCACTTCCTGTCTTCCACAGATTCCCAGGTGCTGGGCAGCCAATCAGAAGCTCCGCAGAGGCCAGAGGCCCTAGGAGCAGATGAGAAGGAGGATGAGGAGGGAGGGGAGGGGAGAGGGAGAGGGGAGTGAGAGGGAGGCCGAGGGGGGAAAGAGGGGGAGTCCGTGAAGAGAGGGAGGTGGAAAGAAAAGATGTACGGGGATTGGGATGCTGACAGAAAACACAGTGTGTATGTATGTGTGTGTGTGAGAGAGTGTGTGTGTGAGTGCATGTGTGTGTGTATATGTGTGTATATGTGTGTGTATATGTGTGTATGTGTGTGTGTGTGTGTGTGTGCACGCACATGTGTATGTGTGTGTGTGTGTGTGTGTGTGTGTGTGTGTGAGTGAGTGTGTGTCTATGTGTGTGTGTGTGTGTGTGTGTGTGTGGCGGTGGCGGTGGGAGGGGGCCCTGTGCTGGTGTGCTCTGATACTGAGCCCTATAAGGAGGTGAGGAGTGATGTCGGACTGCAGGCCCTGTGTCTCTGAGTCTCTGATGGGCCAGGTGAGGGCGAGGTCACTCGGGTCAGCAAGGCTGCAGCCAGCCAATCACCCGCCCGCCAATCACCACCACACAGCTCTCTTCTTCTGTCTCTGAGCGCCCGTTTCATTAGCAGGTGCATCTACATTCACTCAAACAAGTGCTTCTGTGTGACGTACTCTCTCTCACACACACACACACACACACACACACACACGAGCATGCTGTCAGATATGCACTCACACACGTGCACTCTCATACACACACACACACACACACACACACACACACATACAGATACAGGCAGGATTGATTTGCCGTGTTTGCAATGGACCTGAGGCAGAATCCTCTACCAGCTACCACAAAATGCTCTTTCAATGTAGCTGCCATGCAGTTGCGAGGTTATAACGTTAACAAAACATTCCGGCAACATTGCGCGGACATTTTGTGTCAGCTTGTCCCAAATGATAAAAAAACAATACAGCTTTACCCCCCTAATTCCTTATATTTTCAAGCGTGCGGTGGCAGAGACAAAAAACGAGAGATGTGTGAGGTTGTCCAGGATGGAATATGTACTCCGATATGTACACCCACTGAAGCCAGCTCTGCGTACCTCACCCGCTGTGCGGTAAGCAGAACTGTGCTGCGGCTTGTCCTCTGGGTACACATTTCACTCCATTACAGGGCCGTGTCGTGATGGCCTGGATCTGGCTCTACGTGCACTGTCCTTAACTCCGTGTGCGGTGTCCTCTAAATATCGCCATCTCTTGGCAGGTATCCAGAACTGCATCGGGGCATTAATTTGATTGCGCCGGCTTGCTGACTGCGTTAGTCGGGTCTAATGCCATATGCTGGAAGCAATTCCGCTTCTAAATTTCTAAAATGTGGAAAATGCAACCAATGCCAAGTTGGTGTGTGTGTGTGTGCACATGCGTGTGTGTGTGTGCACCTGCGTGTGTGTGTGTGTGTGTGCGTGATTCTTTGTGCATAAATCTGTGTGTGTGCGTGTGCGCTTGTGTGTGCATGTGTGCATGCATCCATGTGTGTCTGTGTGTGTGTGTGTGCGTGCATGTGTGTGTGTGTGTGTACATGTGCGTGTGCGTGTGTGTGTTTGCAGCATGAGAGGTCAGAGAGGTCCTATTTCACACCTGACCTGTGCACCCAATGAAGACCTGACCCTAATGAGCTCTGCTTTATAATTGCATGCAGTGATGCTTTTTCCAGCCACAACCAGACACAAAGAGCCTACCCTGGGCTGGCTGTAGAGCACCTGCAGTAAGCAGCAGAAACTAAAGAAGAAGAGCCTAACATTCAGTCAGCACGGAAGACATTTTGTCTGATATTTCCACATCCGCGCACTTGTGTGTGAGAGTCTGTGTTTCTGCCTAATTTGTCAGCCTCAGTTTCCAAGATGTTTCAAGTATTTAAATAGGTGACTTAATCAAAGACTGTTTTTAAATAAAATCAAAAATTCTTTCCTTTTTTTTTAGTATGCGCAAGCTATTAAGGTCTGTCCAATCCTGCAAGTATCAGGTGACTATATGAAGTCGCAATGATAATTAAACACAAAAACTAGGACAGATTCTTCCTGTTTTGATAATTGGGAAGAGGTTTGACCAAGGCAAGTGGACATGACCAGCTGTTAACTTTCTCGCTGTTCCGTCCGTAGCCAGTATATTAGTATATATTTTCCACTGTAAATATTATGGTCAAACAATCTTTACTTTAGCATTATATATACAGTGATGAATCATGCTACTGAGACCAGCACCGGATTTGTTTCTCATCATTCCTGCAGCTGTTTCTCTGATGCAGTTTTGACAAAGGTTCAGTCATATTTTAAGTCAGCAAAATTGTCACATCACTGCCATGTCAAATCAGCAGGAAGCCATGCTATGCAGTGAACCGAAGGGTGTTGGGAAACACTATTGTGTGGCCACATTTTTTATTTTTTGTGTTTGGTTTTCATATCAAACGAGAGCTGAGTCCAGTCGATGACAATGCCGCAGTGTTTTCAGTGTGGCTCACCAACTGCTCAAATCGTGCGCTCGAGCTGAGGAGCTAACTGTAATATTGACATTTCGGAAACCGCAATCTAAACGCGGATGCTATCATTGTGTCCCAGCGATCAGACTGGGCAGTCAAACACCGATGCAATTAGACTGCAATAATCGATTAATTTGATGGCTTATAATTGGTATCAGTATTAAAGACCCTGGAAAGATGTGTATGCAGGATTTCAGACCAGATCACGGAACCTGTGGATGTTTGAGTGACGGTTTGAGCCCTACAGCCACAGCTTATAGTTCTAGTTCGGGCTGTGTGATTGGCCGACTGTGACCAGAAGGTCAGAGTGGTGGGACGCAATTGGCTACATCCAGGGATAGGGTGGGCTTTTAAGTCAGCCAGGGTTCCACTGCATTAGTCCCTCCCAACATCACACCAGACACCATCGCATCACAACCACACTCAGAGCTGTAATCACTGAGCGACGTAGTTCTCCTCAGACCGGCGCTGCCTCTCTCCTGTAGTGCTGTGTGGAGAGTAGGACGTAACCAATTCTGGTTTGCGGGTGAGGCGACTACCTCCGTTTCCAGTACTTCTTTTTCAGAGTACGAGTGGCACAGCGCAAATGAGTGAAATTTGAGACTCAGCACAGGGGTGGATAATAATGGGGGGAAATTGTTTTAAAAGCTGCCCTTCCGTTAAGTTGCTGTTCTGTACGAAGCTTACTGCACCATAGATTTTTGGCTGTGTCACAAGTGTAGGCCGTGCCAATAAAGCTTTTTAAAGGGGAGAGAAATGGTGTTGATCTCTGCTTGGGCTCTCGCCCTGACGGTTGGCAGTGCCGTGCAGAACAGGGCGGTGTTTTTTGGGGAACCCATGTAGCGACTCTCAAACTGACATTGGAATGGGTGGATCTCTCTCTCTCTCTTTCTCTCTCTCGCTCGTGTGTATACTGCTGTGGTGGAACTGAACGCTTCCCTTTTTCATTTTTCTTCATGTCACTTTCTTTTGTTATTCTGTTTTCTGGATCTGTAAAGATGTGATTTTTGCAGAGTGAACTGAGCAATAAATACATTGAACCAAACGAAGGAGCCTTTCCTGTTTTTATTTTAATATCACGTGTTCTCTGTGGATTCAAGTGTGCATTGTGAGCTTCATCCAATTTTCAAGTTTTTGAAGTATTTCATTCTGGGTGATTCTTGACATAAATATTGCATTGGCTGTTACTGACTAATTGAGTTTAATCCTGACTCCAGTCTAGTAATAAATCTGTCCTTCAAGAAGATCTGGTTCTTAGAGTACAGCCTCAGGCAGAAGTCTAGATAAACCAATTGGAAACCAATTTATGACCACATCACTGGATTTCATTTTGTGTAACCACTGAACTTCTTCTCAACTTAATTTGCTTGCACTGAGGTTTCTATTTGTCTCTGAAAACAAATTTTCAGTTCAGTACAATTATTCAACACAATTCTTTCATAGGAAAGTTTTTTTCATAGATAACACTTTACTTGAACTAGAAAAAAAGCTTATATAATTCTTTCATAAGCATGACATAAGTCATGAGAGCACGATTCATATAATGTATGCAGTGGTTATTCTAAAAGTTATTTAGAATCAAATTTTAAAAATTTAATTGCATAAATTATGACATTGTTATGTGTTATGGCATTGGCTATAAACTGCTGTCGTGTGATTATTTCAGGTGTTGTGTTGTGATTATGACCACGTTTTTAGGGCTTCCAAATTCATATCCCTTGTGCTTTTTTTCCTATTAGGGAATTACAATGTTTTGTAATTCCCTAATTAGAATTCCCAATTGTATGTGTAGGCCCAATCCATAACTTAAATATCTGCTGCGAATTCCAAAGGTTTCAGACTAGTGCGAATGTTGCCACTTAAAAATAAAAATAAACAGTGCAACATTTTAGGTTCTGAAAAGTACTTCAAAAAATGTTTGCCACTGCAAAAATGCGGCCAAAACAAGCATCACCTACATTCCCTGCGAGGTCAGTTCAGGTGTAATTAGAATGTTAACTGAACATTCTAATGCTGGTGTGACAGTCACTTCGGGTGACTGAAAGCAATGGAGTTCAAGAACACTCACTTGAAAATCTGAAAAAAAAAAAAATAATAATAATTCCAGAAAACCTACTCTTCGGTTATTATCATGTGATTGTGTAAACAGTTGCTCCTCCCTCCCTTTCAACCCCAAAAGGGTGTATGATAAGTCCAAAAGGGACAGGGCTCATAAATGTTTGTGTGAGGAGAACCAAAATGAAAACACAGGTAAGGAATCTTCCGCAATCTAAACAGGGAACAAGATGAACCCGTCCCAGCTGTAAGAAACTGTCCTGGCCCACCAAGTCTGTCTTCAGGCAATTGGACTGGGCCTGCCATTTCACTGATATACTTTGCTGGCTCAGAGAATGGCTTTCTAATAAAATAAAGTGAGAAAAAAGACAGCGATTTGGATAGGTAGTGCAACCAGGCATCTTTCTGCAGCTTCATCTCCCAGAAACTAGGGTTTATTAAAGGGGCACGGCTCTCTGGCCAAGTGGATAATAATCCATCCCTTCATTATCATAAAGTAAATGCCCTGTAAATTTGGTTTCAACCAAGGAACATGTTAAAGTGTGATCTGCAATTCAATCCTGCATAAAACAGGTTTTACCTACTTTTATATGACACTACACTTCATTCTCATCTTTCTAATCACCCTCCTTAAAACCTACTCGAGGTATAGTAGAACAGCTAACCATCAATTCAAAAAACAGGTTGATAGAGTATTTAGTTTTAGTTTTAAATTAGCCACGTATCTTAAATGAACTAACTAGATCTAGCAAGCTATATAAATAAATAGGAGATGATCGCTAGCTGTTCGTTATTCTTAAAACAATGTTATCTAACTAGCTGGCTCCCCTTCACATTTAGTTATTGGCTCTTCACTATTGATCTGACACATTTTTGTGGATTTATAAAGGGTTTCTTTAAATTTAACAAGTCAGTGATTAAGCAGTGATCTTTTTAGTGACTAAAAAAAGGAGCTTAATTGCAGCTAGAACCTTTAAGTAACATGTACTAGTGTAGCTTTTAGTGTTAAGTTGCTTTTAGAAACAGTAACCAGTAGCTTAGTTTGCTATCCCAGTGTGCATTGGGTGGGAGGCAAGAATACACCCTGGACAGGTTGCCGATCCATTGCAGGGCACAAGCACCAAGAGGATGTGCACAAAAGACCACTGTAGACCACACAATTTTGCTGAGGAAACTTAAGTACATGGCCCTAAATGAGGTAGCAGTAAGCTGTCTAACTAGAAGAGCACAGGTGTGAATTGTAGGTCATGTCATACCAGAAGCAAGAGAGCTAAACTGTGGAGTGCCACAGGGGTCTATACTAGGACCTCTTTAATTTATCATACATATAAATATGGCAGTAGCAGTGAACTGCAAACTTCTCCTCTATGCTGACGATTCAGGGAGACACCCTGATGATATTAAAACACATTGAGTAAGGAGTTGGACTCTTTGAAAAGCTGGTTTGTTGATAAGTCTTTCCTTAAATTTGGGAAAAACGGTGGTTATATTGTTTGGACTACTGAAAACTACTAAAGGTTGACAAAATAAGTATAAACTGCAAAGTAAATTCCATTGAATTAAAGACCAGTGTTACATGCTGTATCTTGGGGTGCGTCTGGATCAGTGAGTCTCTTGTGAACTGATTGTTGCGGGAATACTAAAGGAAACAGCTTACAAACTAAAATTCTTGTATCGTAATACCATATTGTTTAACATCAAAGTTAAAAAATCCTTAGCTTCAGCTCTTATGTCATTTTGACTCTGCATGTGCAGCAATCCACAGAATGGTTTCCAGTTCTATGAAACTCCGACTTGTTCAGCTGTTAGTTGGTATGGTTTAATGACAAATCCTAATGACTTGTCTGAGAAGCTGGCTAATAAGTTTAGGTAATTTACCAGCTGGTAATTAGTACACATCTATGTAGACAGATAGTAGAGTGCAAGTTTTCATTGGGAAACAAATATTTACTTGTAGACTCCCTTAAGTGGGTTATCCTCCAATAACGGCGGTACAACCTCGCAGTACATCGTGCATGAAGTCAACTTCCTGGACGTCTTTTTTTTGACATTTGAAAATTACCCTCAATGTACCTATTCAAATTTGATTTGAATTTTCGAATGTTAATGTGACAGCACTAATGCATGATAATATTGTGCACCAGTGATATCCGTTCCTAAAGCAGGATATTTACTGAGCCAATAAAAAGCCAGAAATAGCACCTTGGCTTGAAGATACTGTGGCATTGTTCTGCCCAGATATCTGGGTCTGCACCACACTGCCACCCAGTGGCCACTGGTCCTCTTGTCAGTGCCTTGAACTGGAAAGCCATATCAATATTGTGCGTTTTTTAATCATTTAGATCATTTACTATCAGAGAATCATTTATCTTTTAAAAATATACCTATTTTATTAGCTACACTATACAAAAAGAACAAATGAACAAATACTGTGAGATTAAGCCTATGTTATTCATTTGAGATTTGACATTTTTTTTTACCTCGAAAGCAAAAAGGTTCTTGTACTGCCCACAACAGGTTTTGGTATTGGTTTTTCAGAGACCATGTTGCTTATGTGACCATTTACATTCACCAATCAGCATTGTGGCCGGGGTTAGTGGATGACTAATCAGACTAGAAGCCACCTTGAGATTGCTGCACCTCCTACTGTCCCAATGTGGGATTTCACTGCTCCTCTTCCTGTTTCACTGTGAGATCATTGCACCTCCCCCTGTCTCACTGTCAAATCACTGAACCTCCTCCTGTCTCACTGGCAGATCACTGCACCTCCCCCTGTCTCACTGTCAAATCACTGAACCTCCTCCTGTCTCACTGGCAGATCACTGCATCTCCCCATGTCTTACTGTGAGATCGCAGTGCACCTCCTCTTGTCTCACTGTGGGATCTCCGCACCTCCGTCTCTCACTATGAGACCTCACTGCACCTCCTCCTGTCTCACTGTGAGATCGCTGCACCTCCTTCTCTCACTGAGGCCTCACTACACCTCCTCCTGTCTTACTGTGAGATTACAGCAACTTCTCCTGTTTCATTGTGAGATCTCGCTGATCCTCCTCCTGTCTCACTTTAAGATCGCTGAACCTCCACCCATGAATGAATGAATTCAGCTCAAATAACGCCTGAGACAGCCCCTAAAGCAGGTGAAGTCAAATCAAAAGCATATACAAAAGAATATAGCAACAAATAAAACTGAAAAATCTCCATTTTCGTCCATTTTTATTACATTGCATTTTTTGTTCTTGTTTGGTTAAACCAGTGTCATATATAAACATTTTAGTATTCTTTCAAAGAAAAGCATTCTTTCAAACATAAAAAATGATAAAAATATGTCTATTAAAATTGCATACTCTTTAAATAGTAAAACATACAAATAACAGAAAAGGGCATTGACACAATCTCATGCACTTGCCCAAAATAAGTTACATTTACATAGTATTTACTTAAACATTTTTCCCATACTCAGTCATGAACAAACTTCCAGAAGACTGTTTCCTCCTGCTCAGAAGCACACTGAAACAGGACATAAAACTCCTCTGACAAACAATAAACTCAGTCATGTAGTGCACATTATGCTGTATCAAGTCTACGCCAGCCCAGTGTGTTAACCAAAGGTAAAATGCTGAGCGAAGTGTGCTCTCCCTTCTGTATAATGCATTTCTTGGATGAAACAAACCTAATACTTTACAGCTCACTGCATCTGTTATCTCTTTTACATTGTTCCTAAAAGAAAAATGGATGTAGTGTCACAAGAGAGTTTCAAACGAGCGGTCAGGCAGAAGTGGTTAATTTAACGAGGACGGCATCTCGATATGTGCGTTATAACCACTGTTGACCAAAACACTGTGCCCGCGGCCTTTATAGTAACACGGACTGAGAGAGTAAGCAAATGGCTGACCGTGAATTAGACTGGTGGGTAGCAAACATCCTCCACGCTACACACATCTTGCCGATGATGATGTCATCCACCATAGAGTACAGGAGAAAGGAGACGCTAGCAGCTAAAATAGGGTAATACGTTGTCAGCTCTATGGTGAGATGGGTGATGCTGACTGGGCCTAGCCCAGGTAATGCTCAGTACACTGAAACTGTGTGAAGTGCTGTAACTGAACAGTGTTGAGCTGAACATTGTGCAAAGCGCTAAGAGTGCACACATTATGTGAACAGGGTGAATGTTGCACCAAGCAGTCCTGAAATGTTCAAACATACATTCCTTATGAAAATAAAGGCCAATATATAGTAAATAAAATATATGTTAAACATGAAATCCAAAATATATGAAATACAGATGGCAATTCAAAAAAACATTATTATCCAGTATACAATTATGCAGAATTTCTGTGTATGTGTGTATGCATGTAAAATATTTGCTACTACTATATTTTTGCATATACTGAAAAAATATATAATTTTCGAGCATCACTATATCTTGAGAAGCACAAAAATGGCAACAATTCTTGTTAAAATATATACAGTCTATTGTAAGATTGCTTAAATATATTCCCTATGTTTTGGATTTCATTCTTTTATGTTTTAACAACAGAAATGCACACACATGTTTGATACAAATACACTAGTCTGTTACTTTAAAAAGGTTAGTATACAAAAAGTAAAAAATAAAAAATGTAGAAATACTGTTTGACAGATGGAATATTTTCCGGTTAGGGTTAGCTAGCTAGTCAAATGGCTTGGTAGCCGAAGTTGCGAACTGTTTTAGCATAGGCTATTGGACTACCACATATAGCAAATAAGCGTTAGCTGATTACGCTTTCTGCCAACGAATTATTTGGTTAAGTGGGCTAAAGGAAATAGTAAAAATGACTCGGCTACCGCAAAACTTCAGAGGAGGATTATTTTATGGTCGTCTAGTGCAGCTGTAAATAGCACACGCTATAATGAAGCCACTACAAAATGGGATGCCTGCATTTTCTGACTTCGCACAGGTGGACCGTGGTCGGAGCCGCAATGTCAAGGCCAAGAGACGCCACCTCCCACCCCAGTGACCACAGATTGTAGCCCTTACTGTAGCTCAGTCCTCCGCAGTAATCCGGAAGTGACGCAAGCTGTACCTCATTGGTCCAGAACAAATATTGGCACTGTGCCCAAATGACGCAATAAATCATGAAATCGACCCATGGACAGTCATAAGACGAATAAAATACACCTATTATGACTATTTGTTATTGTGAGAAAAAATTATTGACTTTGTATTTTGATCACATTTGTACCGTAGACTTACATGGAAACCGGATATGAAAACACCTATACTGGAGCCATCCGTAGTGGCGCTAGTGAGCAACCAGGAACTACAACACCAGGAAATGAGCTTCAAAAACTAAGTCTGGTTTTGGCCGCTTGGTGCAGACCTGGCCCGTGGCACAGGCGGTATAGGCGAATGCAAGGGCGCCCCAAATCAGGGAAGAAAAAAAAATCAAAATTTTTAACTTTTACAATTTTTTACTAATACTATTTGAATACTATTATTTCGGAATATTACAACAACAACAAAAAGCCCACAACAACATAACTACATAGCCTATTAAATAAGCCCGCCCACCCCGCGCGCCCTTAGTTAGACTTACCTGATTGTGGGGGATGGGCGAGTTATCTGAACTAGTGAGTGACACTGACCGTGGAACGTGATACGATTAACATCAGTAGCCTAATTCAAATATAGGCCTATGTATCATGTCAAAAGACCAAAGCCCTCTGGTGCCCAGGGAAGAAAAAGAAGAAGAGAAGAGGAGGAAAAACGGGAAAAAGACAGAGGTAATGTGATGAATGAAGTTGGAGCAGAGTGTAGGCTACTAGCTTACTTTGGACGATAGTAACGTTCGCTAATTTAATAAATAGCTAGTGTTAACGTCAGTTACTCCCACCTTAAATTCATTAGGGAAAATTGGAAAGACTATTCAGGTGTTTGGGGAATAACCTACAACATAATTTTGAGAAATAGCTACAAGTGTGCTGCACCAAAACTGTGGTTGGTAGTTCAAAAACCTCTCGTCATTAATTCTATGAAACCAACGATTCTATCAAGAAAAACTAGTTTCTTATTGTTTTATACCATGCAGTTAGCACCAATTGTGACCTTTTTTGTCATTACATTATTTAAGAAAACTGCATGAAACCATAACTCAATCAAATTAATCTCCCTAACTCTGTCTTGCTTTTTAAAACGTTGCCGTCCGTCTTACAGTGTAGACATTGCGTTTTTCCAAGACACTCTGAAACCGGGCTTGAATGCCAGGTAGTTTTATGATAGGTTCGCCGTCACTTGTCACCTAGCCAATATTAAAATTCTGGGTTTTAGGTCAGAATGGTCTCCGCATGCTTGTTGTCCCGGCTAGCTAGCTAGCTAACTATTGAATTTTATTCAAAACAGCGGTTACTACAAACAGAATCGTTCACAAAGATACGGATGAAAATGCGTCCCGTAGCCATGATATTCTACTGTCCAAATAAGGGACGATTCCGTCAGCGACTCTCAAACTGACATTGGAATGGGTGGATCTCTCTCTCTCTCTCTTTCTCTCTCTCTCTCTCTCTCTCGCTCGCTCGTGTGTATACTGCTGCGGTGGAACTGAACGCTTCCCTTTTTCATTTTTCTTCATATCACTTTTTTTTGTTGTTCTGTTTTCTGGATCTGTAAAGATGTGATTTTTGCAGAGTGAACTGAGCAATAACATTGAACCACGTTTTTAGGCTTCCAAATTCATATCCCCTGTGTTTTTTTTTTTTAATTCGGGAATTAATGGGAATCAGTTTTTGTAAATAACACACAGGTTTTATGGTGCAAATTAGGGTTAGGGTTTGGGTAACTCTGAGGGTTGAGGCAAGTTTGCAGTTGTGTTCAGCAGCTTGAAGAAAGGTTAGAACATGGGTTTGTTAATGATTTTGAATGAGCCAAAATTTTATTTAGTAGCATGTGTACCTATGACCATACAATGTGTGTAATAAACGCATATTTTATTTTCAGGGTAACACACTGATTTCTCTTAAAACTATCGCTAAATGTAGTGATGAGATATTCCTGGAATCAAAGAATGCAATTTATCATACCTTTTTTGAGTTTCTGAATCACATCACAAAAGACACAATTAGAGAGCAAAATGTTTTAATTGGTTTTAGAAAGACAAGCAGACATGCATTGATTGAAATAGTTTTACACTGAATGCCTACAAAGTTGGGAATCTGTTATGAAAACATTTCAACACACAAATGGCGTCTAATTCATAGAAGTGCAGAGAAGACTTTTTGGCTGAGAAATGTAATTTATGATCTTACAGACCTGTGACACGAAAGCAAAAGAACAGTAAGAATACAGAAACCCCTTGTAATTCAAAAGTGTAAGTTAATGGAATCTGCTTACACTGAAACCATTATAGACATTTTAATTCAATCAAATTTAAACTGTGAATCACAACACGTCACTGATTAAGTATATTTTTCAGGAGCACTGTCACAGACTTGGACGATGTTGCCTTGACATTTACACTGTAGATTCGTCAGATGCAACAATTACTCTCCCGTAGATCTGGTACTGAATGGTGTCCCAGTCAAAAATATTACCTTTGGGAACGCTGTCACAAGACGAACGCAATGCCACAATCTGACTTTCAGGCAGGACATAGTCCCACATGTTAACATCAGAAATTTCACCAACAAAACTCTGACGAGGGTCAAAGTTCCCATCAAAACTGTCAAAGTCCTGTCCAATAATGGCGACTCCGTTGGGATTAGTCGTGTGTCCAGGTTTGTGCACCTTCCTAACGCTTCGCTTGCCATCCACCCAGAAAGCAGACAGACCTGTGGTGGATTCCCAAGTGATGCACATCTGGGTCTTCAACGTGGTCAGTGGTGGTAAGTCAAAAAGCACCGGCTGTCCATTCAGGTAGAGGGAAAATCGCCCATCCGCCTCTCGCCAGACATTCAGTTCGTCAGTGTCTCGAGTTCGGTACGCAAACAGGATGACATCTCTCCTGCCTTTCAGCTCCGTGGCCAGGTTCATGCAGAGCGTAAAGGCTTTGAGCTTCAGGGGCTTCTGGGGTGTCAGTTTGGCGTAGCTGTCAACTGTCTCATAGGGAAACACCAGGGCTTTCCCAAGCAGACCTTCTGCACAGGTGCAAATCAAAGGGTGAACAATACATTAAACTACTAGGTTAAGTCCACCATTTCTGTAAATACACTGTCTGATGCCATTTACAAATCTATAGTCTAGGAAACACACAAAATTAGAATGTTAAAGTTTGTCAGACTCTTCCGCGATGTGAAAACATCTCACTGCATTTGTATGAATACTTGCATTAACAGTATGTAAGACTGTGAAACTATAGGATACACTGTGTGAATTATGTGAAAGAGGGGATGACTCAGGACCTGTGTGATATGCAATCTGTGTAATCACTTTTATCTTGACTAGTTCTGACACTAATAATTTTCCATAATGCTAATCACTCAAAATTAGTGAATTTACTGTCTACCACCAAGTTATTTCGCATCAGTAGAAACAGTAGTGAAGATTGTGACGGGGCTTTACCATCAGCAGCTGAGAGAGCGACACCACTGAGCAGGATGGTGGCCACCAACACCCACAGTTCACCGCGTGGAAACTGGAAAGACAGCGAGAGAACACACAGATCCATCCCCAGCCTTACACAAGCAGTTTCTCATGTATGCAGGACAAACCATAACCAACTACAGTTATTGAGACCAAAGTATGAATCATTCTGATTGAATGAAATAAACATTTAAACATAAAATGCTGAGTTTTCAGCTGTCAACTTACATAAAAAATCGATTACAGTAGTTTGTGCAAAAGAATACTAAAATTGGTTAATTTTGCAGTGAGAAAAGCAGATGCTGCAGTTTCTCCAAGCTTTCAAGTTACACAAATATACACAGACAAAATTACAGCAGACTGCAGGATATACTGAAGGCACAGAAAGAGTTTCCCCATACCATCTTATGTCTGATTTGACCGGCAGCTGAAAACGGAGTAACACTACTCCTGCTGCTAAAGCAATTTAACTAACCCCTTATCTCCCCTTTGTGTTTACATTACATTTTAATCAGCAGGTGTACGCATTCATAAATTTCCCTGGAAACGGGAAATAATTTGCACTGGAATTCTTGGGAACCCATTCCCAGTATTATGGCATTGCATCCGTGTGGCATCCGTGTTTTCAAAGGGAACATTTTTGGCTGGTAAACAATTCAGTACCCTATCCACGGGAGGGTCACTGTTTGGTCTGCAAAATCTACAGCGTAAATGTCAATGTAAAACCATCCAAGTCCATGTGACAGTGCTATTGATGCATGCACTTCATCCATAAATGATACGTGCTGTGATCTCATCCAAAATATGGAGTTGGTCCACCCTTTGCTGCTTCAACAACCTCCACTCTTCTGGGAAGGCATTACACTGAATGTTGGAGCATTGCTGTAGGGTTTTGCTTCTATTCAGCCAGAAGAGCATTAGTGAGGTCGGGCACTGATTTGGCGATTACACCTGGCCTGCAATTGACTTTCTAGTTGATCCCAAAGGTGTTGGATGGGGTTCAGGTCAAGGCTCTACGCAGGCCAGCCAAGTTCTGCGACACCATTGTCGACAAAACCATTTCTAAATGGACCTCGCTGTGGCTCGGGGGCATTGTCTTGTTGAAAACAGGAAAGAACCTTTCACAAGCTGTTGGGGAAGCACAGAATTGTCTAGAATGTCATTGTATGCTTTAGCATTAAAATTATCCTTCACAGGAACTAAGGGGCCTAGCCCAAACCATGAAAAACAGCCCCAGACCAAGGGGTGTCCAGATACTTTTGGTCATGTAGTGTAGCTAGTTCTGCTATGCTAGTTAAAGTATTCTAGCTGAATAATTGATGTGTGGTCAAGTAAGATAGTAGCTAGCTAGCCAGCTAGCCAATGTGCATGTCTGTCTAATACCTGCCCGGTACCTCATGTCACGATGGAATGTGTGCCACGAATTTGGAGCGTGCAGCTCAAGAACATGCCCAATGTTAGCAAGCGGTTGTTTTTATGTTACCAAATTTCACATAATCACATTTCATAGCACAGTTGTGCATGCGTTTATAGAACATCACGTTTTGTGGGCCAAAATGAAGTCAGCTCCTTGTGGAAGATTGTGCTGGCTCTTTCTGCCACTGGGCTATTCTGCATGCCCTTCTGCTTTGGAGGGACAGTAATATGGTTTTTAATTCTATGATTGAAAATTGTGAATTTCAATCCAAATGTTAACTATTTTTTTCTGAAGGTACTGGTAACGCTGGGTCAAATCCAACAAATCCAATCTCTCAGTTCAGTTTGGTTAACCCCTTAATCCACACTGAAAATCCAGGCCTTTTTGAAAGAATGATCACAGGCAGTCTCACTCTGTAACCATACAGGACATATATATATTGTGGAAAAACAACAATAAAATCCGAAACTCTTTTTTGTATTTTTTTATTCTGTGATTATATGTACTTCTGATACTACAGGAAAACAGATTTATTTTTCCAACCATACCACAGGATGTATACAATGGCATTATAAATGTTTGGAGTGGATGGAATAAAGCAGTAAAACTTGACATGCGTTTTCTCAAAGGTGGATACAAATTTCCCTAAAACCTTTATAAATGGCACTGAATCTTTCCAAATTTGAATATTGTATATATCTATCTAAAAGTCAACTCAACCTATTCTTAAGGCCAGGAACAGTATTCTTGTTCATTTCTACAGGCAATACACAAATATACAAACCTAGAAACAGGTAGTGTAGACCTCTTGACCAGAAACCCTGAAAAGGTAAAAATGACAAAAATAGCTGGGATAATCACCCTCCTTAAAACCTACTCGAGGTATAGTAGAACAGCTAACCATCAATTCAAAAAACAGGTTGATAGAGTATTTAGTTTTAGTTTTAAATTAACCACGTATCTTAAATGAACTAACTAGATCTAGCAAGCTATATAAATAAATAGGAGATGATAGCTAGCTGTTCGTTATTCTTAAAACAATGTTATCTAACTAGCTGGCTCCCCTTCACATTTAGTTATTGGCTCTTCACTATTGATCTGACACATTTTTGTGGATTTATAAAGGGTTTCTTTAAATTTAACAAGTCAGTGATTAAGCAGTGATCTTTGTAGTGACTAAAAAAAAGGAGCTTAATTGCAGCTAGAACATTTAAGTAACATGTACTAGTGGAGTGCCACAGGGGTCTAACTAGGAAACCTCTTTAACTTTATTCATACATATACATATGGAATATTACAGGAAAAGCACAACATACTACTCCTATGTGACGATTCAGGAGACACCGTGACGTCTAAACCCCTTGAGTAGGAGTTGGACTCTTGAAAAGCTGGGTTGTTTGATAGAGACTTTCCTACTTGGACAAACGTGGCCTTATATTGTTGGACTACCTTGGCAAAACAAAAGGTGACAAAATAAGTATAAACGCAAAGTAAATTCATGAATTAAAGTGACCAGTGTACAGTGTAGTATACTACTTGGACGATAGTAACGTTCGCTATTAATAATACAGTGTACGTCTTACTCCACGTTAAATTCATTAGGAAAATTGAAGACTATTCAGGTGTTTGGGAATAACCTACAACATATTGAGAAATAGCTAAAAATTGAAAACTTGGTTGGTAGTTCAAAACCTCGTCATTAATTCTATGAACAACGTTCTACAAAAAACTAGTTCTTATGTTTCAACCATGCAGTTAGCCCATTTGACCTTTTGTCATTACATTATTTAAGAAACTGCATGAACCATAACTCAATCAAATATCTCCAACTTGTTTGTTTTACGTTGCCGTCCGTCTTAGTGTAACATGTGGTTTTCCAAGACACTGAACGCTGAATGCAGTAGTTTGATGATAGTGCGCCAACTACAATTTAAATTCTGGTTTTGGTCAGAATGGTCGCATGCTTGTGTCCGGCTAGTAGTAGTGCAGATTTTATTCGAAACAGTTACTTACGAATCTCACAAGATGGATGAAAATGCTCGTACCTGATGATTCAACTGTCCAAATGGACGTTCTATTTTTGATTTGACAAATAAACCATAATAGACCTATTCAACGTTGACTTTGAAATTGACATTAAAGGAGAGGGACGTAGCAACAACGGTTGGCAGTGCCACGCAGAACAGGGCGGTGTTTTTTGGGGAACCCATGTAGCGACTCTCAAACTGACATTGGAATGGGTGGATCTCTCTCTCTCTCTCTCTCGCTCGCTCGTGTGTATACTGCTGCGGTGGAACTGAACGCTTCACTTCCCTTCATTTTTCTTCATATCACTTTTTTTGTTGTTCTGTTTTCTGGATCTGTAAAGATGTGATTTTTGCAGAGTGAACTGAGCAATAATAACATTGAACCACGTTTTTAGGCTTCCAAATTCATATCCCCTGTGCTTTTTTTTTTTTAATTCGGGAATTAATGGGAATCAGTTTTTGTAAATAACACACAGGTTTTATGGTGCAAATTAGGGCTAGGGTTTGGAAAACGGTAACTCTGAGGGTTGAGGCAAGTTTGCAGTTGTGTTCAGCAGCTTGAAGAAAGGTTAGAACATGGGTTTGTTAATGATTTTGAATGAGCCAAAATTTTCTTTAGTAGCATGTGTACCTATGACCATACAACGTGTGTAATAAACACATATTTTATTTTCAGGGTAACACACTGATTTCTCTTAAAACTATCGCTAAATGTAGTGATGAGATATTCCTGGAATCAAAGAATGCAATTTATCATACCTTTTTTGAGTTTCTGAATCACATCACAAAAGACACAACTAGACAGCAAAATGTTTTAATTGGTTTTAGAAAGACAAGCAGACATGCATTGATTGAAATAGTTTTACACTGAATGCCTACAAAGTTGGGAATCTGTTATGAAAATATTTCAACTCACAAATGGCGTCTAATTCATAGAAGTGCAGAGAAGACTTTTTGGCTGAGAAATGTAATTTATGATCTTACAGACCTGTGACATGAAAGCAAAAGAACAGTAAGAATACAGAAACCCCTTGTAATTCAAAAGTGTAAGTTAATGGAATCTGCTTACACTGGAACCATTATAGACATTTTAATTCAATCAAATTTAAACTGTGAATCACAACACGCCACTGATTAAGTATATGTTTCAGGAGCACTGTCACAGACTTGGACGATGTTGCCTTGACATTTACACTGTAGATTCGTCAGATGCAACAATTACTCTCCCATAGATCTGGTACTGAATGGTGTCCCAGTCAAAAATATTACCTTTGGGAACGCTGTCACAAGACGAACGCAATGCCACAATCTGACTTTCAGGCAGGACATAGTCCCACATGTTAACATCAGAAATTTCACCAACAAAACTCTGATGAGCCTCAAATCTCCCGTCAAAACTGTCAAAGTCCTGTCCAATAATGGCGACTCCGTTGGGATTAGTCGTGTGTCCACGTTTGTGCACCTTCCTAACGCTTCGCTTGCCATCCACCCAGAAAGCAGACAGACCTGTGGTGGATTCCCAAGTGATGCACATCTGGGTCTTGAATGTGTTCAGTGGCAGTAAGTCAAAAAGCACCGGCTGTCCATTCAGGTAGAGGGAAAATCGCCCATCCGCCTCTCGCCAGACGTTCAGTTCGTCAGCGTCTCGAGTGCGGTACGCAAACAGGATGACATCTCTCCTGCCTTTCAGCTCCGTGGCCAGGTTCATGCAGAGCGTAAAGGCTTTGAGCATCAGGGGCTTCTGGGGGGTCAGTTTGGCGTAGCTGTCAGCTGTCTCATAGGGAAACACCAGGGCTTTCCCAAGCAGGCCTTCTGTACAGGTGCAAATCAAAGGGTGAATGATACATTAAACTGTTAGGTTAAGTCCACCATTTCTGTAAATATACTGTCTGATGTCATTTACAAACCTATAGTCCAGGAAATACACAAAATTAGAATGTTAAAGTTTGTCAGACTCTTCCGCGATGTGAAAACATCTCACTGCATTTGTATGAATACTTGCATTAACAGTATGTAAGACTGTGAAACTATAGGATACACTGTGTAAATTATGTGAAAGAGGGGATGACTCAGGACCTGTGTGATATGCAATCTGTGTAATCACTTTTATCTTGACTAGTTCTGACACTAATAATTTTCCATAATGCTAATCACTCAAAATGATACCACCAAGTTATTTCGCATCAGTAGAAACAGTAGTGAAGATTGTGACGGGGCTTTACCATCAGCAGCTGAGAGAGCGACACCACTGAGCAGGATGGTGGCCACCAACACCCACAGTTCACCGCGTGGAAACTGGAAAGACAGCGAGAGAACACACAGATCCATCCCCAGCCTTACACAAGCAGTTTCTCATGTATGCAGTACAAACCATAACCAGCTACAGTTATTGAGACGATGAAATAAACGTTTAAACATAAAATGCTGAGTTTTCAGCTGTCAACTTACATAAAAATCGATTACAGTAGTTTGTGCAAAAGAATACTAAAATTGGTTAATTTTGCAGTGAGAAAAGCAGATGCTGCAGTTTCTCCAAGCTTTCAAGTTACACAAATATACACAGACAAAATTACAGCAGACTGCAGGATATACTGAAGGCACAGAAAGAGTTTCCCCATACCATCTTATGTCTGATTTGACCGGCAGATGAAAACGGAGTGACACTGCTCCTGCTGCTAAAGCTATTTAACTAACCCCCATCTCCCCTTTGTGTTTACATTACATTTTAATTAGCGGGCGTACGCATTAATACATTTCTCTGGAAACGGGAAATAATTTGCACTGGAATTCCTGGGAACCCGTTCCCAGTATTAAGGCATTGCATCCGTGTGGCATCCGTGTTTTCAAAGGGAACATTTTTGGCTGGTAAACAATTCAGTACCGGATCCACGGGAGGGTCACTGTTTGGTCTGCAAAATCTACAGCGTAAATGTCAATGTAAAACCATCCAAGTCCATGTGACAGTGCTATTGATGCATGCACTTCATCCATAAATGATATGTGCTGTGATCTCATCCAAAATATGGAGTTGGTCCACCCTTTGCTGCTACAACAACCTCCACTCTTTTGGGAAGGCATTATACTGGATGTTGGAGCATTGCTGTAGGGTTTTGCTTCTATTCAGCCAGAAGAGCATTAGTGAGGTTGGGCACTGATTGGTTTGATTACACCTGGCCTGCAATTGACTTTCTAGTTGATTCCAAAGGTGTTGGATGGGGTTGAGGTCAAGGCTCTGTACAGGCCAGTCAAGTTCTGCTACACCGCTGTCGACAAAACCATTTCTAAATGGACCTCGCTGTGGCTCGGGGGCATGGTCTTGTTGAAAACAGGAAAGGACCTTTCACAAGCTGTTGGGGAAGCACAGAATTTTCTAGAATGTCATTGTATGCTTTAGCATTAAAATTAGCCTTCACAGGAACTAAGGGGCCTAGCCCAAGCCATGAAAAACAGCCCCAGACCAAGGGGTGTCCAGATACTTTTGGTCATGTAGTGTAGCTAGTTCTGCTATGCTAGTTAAAGTATTCTAGCTGAATAATTGATGTGTGGTCAAGTAAGATAGTAGCTAGCTAGCCAGCTAGATAATGTGCATGTCTGTCTAATACCTGCGCAGTACCTCATGTAACGATGGAATGTTTGCCGCAAATTTGGAGCATGCAGCTCCAGAACATGCCCAATGTTAGCAAGCGGTTGTTTTTATGTTACCAAATTTCACATAATCACATTTCAGAACACAGTTGTGTATGCGTTTATAGAACATCACGTTTTGTGGGCCAAATTGAAGTCTGCTCCTTGTGGAAGATTGTGCTGGCTCTTTCTGCCACTGGGCTATTCTGCATGCCCTTCTGCTTTGGAGGGACAGTAATATGGTTTTTAATTCTATGATTGAAAATTGTGAATTTCAATTCAAATGTTAACTATTTTTTTCTCAAGGTACTGGTAACGCTGGGTCAAATCCAACAAATCCAGTCTCTCAGTTCAGTTTGGTTAACCCCTTAATCCACAGTGAAAATCCAGGCCTTTTTGAAAGAATGATCACAGGCAGTCTCACTCTGTAACCATACAGGACATATATATATATATATTGTGGAAAAACAACAACAAAATCCAAAAATCTTTTTTGTATTTTTTTATTCTGTGATTATATGTACTTCTGATACTGGAGGAAACCAGATTTATTTTTCCAATCATACCACAGGATGTATACAATGGCAGTATAAATGTTTGGAGTGGATGGAATAAAGCAGTAAAACTTGACATGCGTTTTCTCAAAGGTGGATCCAAATTTCCCTAAAACCTTTATAAATGGCACTGAATCTTTCCAAATTTGAATATTGTATATATCTATCTAAAAGTCAACTCAGCCTATTCTTAAGGCCAGCAAAAGTATTCTTGCTAATTTCTACAAATATTATACAAACCTTGCCATCCACCCAGAAATGCATTGATTGAAATAGTTTTCCACTGAATACTGACTTTTGGAATATGTTATGAAAATATTTCAATACACAAATGGCATCTAATTCATGGAAGTGCAGAGAATAACTTTTTTGCCTGATAAATGTAATTTATGATCTTACAGAACTGTGACTTGAAATCAAAGAATAGCAAGAACACAAAACCCATTCTAATTCAAACATTTAAGTTAATGGAAACTGCATACACTGAAACAATATCACAATGTGTTCAGGCACTGAAGGCACTGAAAGAGTTTCCCCATACCATCGTGTGTTTGATTTGACTGGTAGCTGGAAATGGAGCGTGATACTGCTCCTGCTGCTAAAGAAATTTAAAAAACCTCTTATCTCCCCTTGTGTTTACATTACATTTACTTGGAAGACACACACATTGTTATATTTCTCTGGAAACCGGTTTGCACTGGAATTCCTGGGAACCTGAACGCAATGCCACAATCTGACTTTCAGGCAGGACATAGTCTCACATGTTAACATCAGAAATTTCACCAACAAAACTCTGACGAGGGTCAAAGTTCCCATCAAAACTGTCAAAGTCCTGTCCAATAATGGCGACTCCGTTGGGATTAGTCGTGTGTCCAGGTTTGTGCACCTTCCTAACGCTTCGCTTGCCATTCACCCAGAAAGCAGACAGACCTGTGGTGGATTCCCAAGTGATGCACATCTGGGTCTTCAACGTGGTCAGTGGTGGTAAGTCAAAAAGCACCGGCTGTCCATTCAGGTAGAGGGAAAATCGCCCATCCGCCTCTCGCCAGACATTCAGTTCGTCAGTGTCTCGAGTTCGGTACGCAAACAGGATGACATCTCTCCTGCCTTTCAGCTCCGTGGCCAGGTTCATGCAGAGTGTAAAGGCTTTGAGCTTCAGGGGCTTCTGGGGTGTCAGTTTGGCGTAGCTGTCAACTGTCTCATAGGGAAACACCAGGGCTTTCCCAAGCAGACCTTCTGCACAGGTGCAAATCAAAGGGTGAACAATACATTAAACTACTAGGTTAAGTCCACCATTTCTGTAAATATACTGTCTGATGCCATTTACAAATCTATAGTCTAGGAACACACAAAATTAGAATGTTAAAGTTTGTCAGACTCTTCCGCGATGTGAAAACATCTCACTGCATTTGTATGAATACTTGCATTAACAGTATGTAAGACTGTGAAACTATAGGATACACTGTGTGAATTATGTGAAAGAGGGGATGACTCAGGACCTGTGTGATATGCAATCTGTGTAATCACTTTTATCTTGACTAGTTCTGACACTTAATGATTTTCCATAATGCTAATCACTCAAAATGAGTGAATTTACTGTCTACCACCAAGTTATTTCGCATCAGTAGAAACAGTAGTGAAGATTGTGACGGGGCTTTACCATCAGCAGCTGAGAGAGCGACACCACTGAGCAGGATGGTGGCCACCAACACCCACAGTTCACCGCGTGGAAACTGGAAAGACAGCGAGAGAACACACAGATCCATCCCCAGCCTTACACAAGCAGTTTCTCATGTATGCAGTACAAACCATAACCAACTACAGTTATTGAGACCAAAGTATGAATCATTCTGATTGAATGAAATAAACGTTTAAACATAAAATGCTGAGTTTTCAGCTGTCAACTTACATAAAAAATCGATTACAGTAGTTTGTGCAAAAGAATACTAAAATTGGTTAATTTTGCAGTGAGAAAAGCAGATGCTGCAGTTTCTCCAAGCTTTCAAGTTACACAAATATGCACAGACAAAATTACAGCAGACTGCAGGATATACTGAAGGCACAGAAAGAGTTTCCCCATACCATCTTATGTCTGATTTGACCAGCAGCTGAAAACGGAGTGACACTGCTCCTGCTGCTAAAGCAAGCGTACACATTAATACATTTCTCTCGAAACGGGAAATAATTTGCACTGGAATTCCTGGGAACCCGTTCCCAGTATTAAGGCATTGCATCTGTGTGGCATCCATGTTTTCAAAGGGAACATTTTTGGCTGGTAAACAATTCAGTACCGGATCCACGGGAGGGTCACTGTTTGGTCTGCAAAATCTACAGCGTAAATGTCAATGTAAAACCATCCAAGTCCATGTGACAGTGCTATTGATGCATGCACTTCATCCATAAATGATACGTGCTGTGATCTCATCCAAAATATGGAGTTGGTCCACCCTTTGCTGCTTCAACAACCTCCACACTTCTGGGAAGGCATTACACTGAATGTTGGAGCATTGCTGTAGGGTTTTGCTTCTATTCAGCCAGAAGAGCATTAGTGAGGTCGGGCACTGATTTGGCGATTACACCTGGCCTGCAATTGACTTTCTAGTTGATCCCAAAGGTGTTGGATGGGGTTCAGGTCAAGGCTCTACGCAGGCCAGTCAAGTTCTGCGACACCGTTGTCGACAAAACCATTTTTAAATGGATCTCGCTGTGGCTCGGGGGCATTGTCTTGTTGAAAACAGGAAAGAACCTTTCACAAGCTGTTGGGGAAGCACAGAATTTTCTAGAATGTGATTGTATGCTTTAGCATTAAAATTAGCCTTCACAGGAACTAAGGGGCCTAGCCCAAACCATGAAAAACAGCCCCAGACCAAGGGGTGTCCAGATACTTTTGGTCATGTAGTGTAGCTAGTTCTGCTATGCTAGTTAAAGTATTCTAGCTGAATAATTGATGTGTGGTCAAGTAAGATAGTAGCTAGCTAGCCAGCTAGCCAATGTGCATGTCTGTCTAATACCTGCCCGGTACCTCATGTCACGATGGAATGTGTGCCGCGAATCTGGAGCGTGCAGCTCCAGAACATGCCCAATGTTAGCAAGCGGTTGTTTTTATGTTACCAAATTTCACATAATCACATTTCAGAACACAGTTGTGTATGCGTTTATAGAACATCACGTTTTGTGGGCCAAATTGAAGTCAGCTCCTTGTGGAAGATTGTGCTGGCTCTTTCTGCCACTGGGCTATTCTGCATGCCCTTCTGCTTTGGAGGGACAGTAATAGGTTTATTCTATGATTAAATGTGATTTCATCCATTCTTTTTTCAAATGGTGGCAATACAAATCTCCTCATCTTGTTAACAACACGATCGCTTAAATAAATGGCATTCCTGAACATCCTTTATTTCCAAACGTTTGAATGGATTAACCTGAGAAACATTATTTCAATATCCATGTAAATCAATTTAAAAGATGATCACTTTCTCAAGGTGATAATTTCCTAAACTTAAATGGCACTGAATTCCAATGAAATTGTATTCTATCTAAAGTCTCAACCTTTCTTAAGGCAGAAGATCTTGTTATTCACGCAATCACAATATACAAACCTAGAAACAGGTAGTGTAGACCTCTTGACCAGAAACCCTGAAAAGGTAAAAATGACAAAAATAGCTGGGATAATCACCCTCCTTAAAACCTACTTGAGGTATAGTAGAACAGCTAACCATCAATTAAAAAAACAGGTTGATAGAGTATTTAGTTTTAGTTTTAAATTAACCACGTATCTTAAATGAACGTACTAGATCTAGCAAGCCATATATATAAATAGGAGATGATAGCTAGCTGTTCGTTATTCTTAAAACAATGTTATCTAACTAGCTGGCTCCCCTTCACATTTAGTTATTGGCTCTTCACTATCGATCTGACACATTTTTGTGGATTTATAAAGGGTTTCTTTAAATTTAACAAGTCAGTGATTAAGCAGTGATCTTTGTAGTGACTAAAAAAAAGGAGCTTAATTGCAGCTAGAACGTTTAAGTAACATGTACTAGTGTAGCTTTTAGTGTTAAGTTGCTTTTAGAAACAGTAACCAGTAGCTTAGTTTGCTATCCCAGTGTGCATTGGGTGGGAGGCAAGAATACACCCTGGACAGGTTGCCAATCCATTGCAGGGCACAAGCACCAAGAGGATGTGCACAAAAGACCACTGTAGACCACACTATTTTGCTGAGGAAACTTAAGTACATGGCCCTAAATGAGGTAGCAGTAAGCTGTCTAACTAGAAGAGCACAGGTGTGAATTGTAGGTCATGTCATACAAGAAGCAAGAGAGCTAAACTATGGAGTGCCACAGGGGTCTATACTAGGACCTCTTTAATTTATCATACATATAAATATGGCAGTAGCAGTGAAATGCAAACTTCTCCTCTATGCTGACGATTCAGGGAGACGCCGTGATGATATTAAAACACATTGAGTAAGGAGTTGGACTCTTTGAAAAGCTGGTTTGTTGATAAGTCTTTCCTTAACTTTGGGAAAAACGGTGCTTATATTGTTTGGACTACTGAAAACTACTAAAGGTTGACAAAATAAGTATAAACTGCAAAGTAAATTCCATTGAATTAAAGACCAGTGTTACATGCTGTATCTTGGGGTGCATCTGGATCAGTAAGTCTCTAGTGAACTGATTGTTGCGGGAATACTAAAGGAAACAGCTTACAAACTAAAATTCTTGTATCGTAATACCAGATCGTTTAACATCAAAGTTAAAAAATCCTTAGCTTCAGCTCTTATGTCATTTTGACTCTGCATGTGCAGCAATCCACAGAATGGTTGCCAGTTCTATGAAACTCCGACACTTTTTCAGCTGTTAGTTGGTATGGTTTAATGACAAATCCTAATGACCTGTGTGAGAAGCTGGCCAATAAGTTTAGGTAATTTACCAGCTGGTAATTAGTACACATCTATGTAGACAGATAGTAGAGTGCAAGTTTTCATTGGGAAACAAATATTTACTTGTAGACTCCCTGAAGTGGGTTATCCCCGGCGGTATGCCTCGCAGTACATCGTGCATGAAGTCAACTTCCTGGACGTCTTTTTTTTTGACATTTGAAAATTACCCTCAATGTACCTATTCAAATTTGATTTGAATTTTCGAATGTTAATGTGACAGCACTAATGCATGATAATATTGTGCACCAGTGATATCCGTTCCTAAAGCAGGATATTTACTGAGCCAATAAAAAGCCAGAAATAGCACCTTGGCTTGAAGGTGCTGTGGCATTGTTCTGCCCAGATATCTGGGTCTGCACCACACTACCACCCAGTGGCCACTGGTCCTCTTGTCAGTGCCTTGAACTGGAAAGCCATATCAATATTGTGCGTTTATAATCATTTAGATCATTTACTATCAGAGAATCATTTATCATTTAAAAATATACCTATTTTTATTAGCTACACTATACAAAAAGAACAAATGAACAAATACTGTGAGATTAAGCCTATTTTATTCATTTGAGATTTGACTTTTTTTTTTACCTCGAAAGCAAAAAGGTTCTTGTACTGCCCACAACAGGTTTTGGTATTGGTTTTTCAGAGACCATGTTGCTTATGTGACCATTTACATTCACCAATTAGCATTGTGGCCGGGGTTAGTGGATGACTAATCAGGCTAGAAGCCACCTTGAGATTGCTGCACCTCCTACTGTCCCAATGTGGGATTTCACTGCTCCTCTTCCTGTTTCACTGTGAGATCATTGGACCTCCCCCTGTCTCACTGTCAAATCACTGAACCTCCTCCTGTCTCACTGGCAGATCACTGCATCTCCCCATGTCTTACTGTGAGATCACAATGCACCTCCTTCTCTCACTATGAGACCTCACTGCACCTCCTCCTGTCTCACTGTCAGATCACTGCATCTCCCCATGTCTTACTGTGAGATTGCAGTACACCTCCTCTTGTCTCACTGTGAGATCTCCGCACCTCCTCCTCTCACTGAGACCTCACTGCACCTCCTCCTGTCTCACTGTCAGATCACTGCACCTCCCCATGTCTTACTGTGAGATTGCAGTGCACCTCCTCTTGTCTCACTGTGAGATCTCCGCACCTCCTTCTCTCACTATGAGACCTCACTGCACCTCCTCCTGTCTCACCTTAAGATCGCTGAACCTCCACCCATGAATGAATGAATTCAGCTCAAATAACGCCTGAGACAGCCCCTAAAGCAGGTGAAATCAAATCAAAAGAATATAGCAACAAATAAAACTGAAAAATCTCCATTTTCGTCCATTTTTATTACATTGCATTTTTTGTTCTTGTTTGGTTAAACCAATGTCATATATAAACATTTTAGTATTCTTTCAAAGAAAAGCATTCTTTCAAACATAAAAAATGATAAAAATATGTCTATTAAAATTGCATACTCTTTAAATAGTAAAACATACAAATAACAGAAAAGGGCATTGACACAATCTCATGCACTTGCCCAAAATAAGTTACATTTACATAGTATTTACTTAAACATTTTTCCCATACTCAGTCATGAACAAACTTCCAGAAGACTGTTTCCTCCTGCTCAGAAGCACACTGAAACAGGACATAAAACTCCTCTGACGAACAATAAACTCAGTCATGTAGTGCACATTATGCTGTATCAAGTCTACGCCAGCCCAGTGTGTTAACCAAAGGTAAAATGCTGAGCGAAGTGTGCTCTCCCTTCTGTATAATGCATTTCTTGGATGAAACAAACCTAATACTTTACAGCTCATTGCATCTGTTATCTCTTTTACATTGTTCCTAAAAGAAAAATGGATGTAGTGTCACAAGAGAGTTTCAAATGAGCGGTCAGGCAGAAGTGGTTAATTTAATGAGGACGGCATCTCGATATGTGCGTTATAACCACTGTTGACCAAAACACTGTGCCCGCGGCCTTTATAGTAACACGGACTGAGAGAGTAAGCAAATGGCTGACCGTGAATTAGACTGGTGGGTAGCAAACATCCTCCACGCTACACACATCTTGCCGATGATGATGTCATCCACCATAGAGTACAGGAGAAAGGAGACGCTAGCAGCTAAAATAGGGTAATAAGTTGTTAGCTCTATGGTGAGATGGGTGATGCTGACTGGGCCTAGCCCAGGTAATGCTCAGTACACTGAACCTGTGTGAAGTGCTGTAACTGAACAGTGTTGAGCTGAACATTGTGCAAAGCGCTAAGAGTGCACACATTATGTGAACAGGGTGAATGTTGCACCAAGCAGTCCTGAAATGTTCAAACACACATTCCTTATGAAAATAAAGGCCAATATATAGTAAATAAAATATATGTTAAACATGAAATCCAAAATATATGAAATACAGATGGCAATTCAAAAAAACATTATTATCCAGTATACAATTATGCAGCATTTCTGTGTATGTGTGTGTATGCATGTAAAATATTTGCTACTACTATATTTTTGCATATACTGAAAAAAATATCATTTTCGAGCATCACTATATCTTGAGAAGCACAAAAATGGCAACAATTCTTGTTAAAATATATACAGTCTATTGTAAGATTGCTTCAATATATTCCTTATGTTTTGGATTTCATTCTTTTATGTTTTAACAACAGAAATGCACACACATGTTTGATACAAATACACTAGTCTGTTACTTTAAAAAGGTTAGTATACAAAAAGTAAAAAATAAAAAATGTAGAAATACTGTTTGCTGACTCACGGTTTTTTTTGTTTTTTTTGCACCGTGTGGCACAGCATCTCTAATAACAAGCGATGGTAATGAATGTGTGCACAGGAAATGATGTAAGATGAGAACCATGTAAGACGCTGTCCATGCGTTTCTTTGCCGGCATGTGGAAGGATACGGTAAAAATATATATTCCAGTCTTAAACAGTAGCGTTTTCACTTTACGCAGCCAATATGGCAACAGTTAGCTGCTTTGCTAAATAGCTTACACGCATGCACGGGCAATATCATGCAAATTTTCACCCATAATTATTTCCATTAATTTTTTATATATTTTATTAATCTGTGCATTAACGTGTTAAAAATCTGATTGCTTCGCCCTTTATGCAGGGAAAACCTACAAGGCCTTTACGAGGGGTAGCGATGCATTACTCCAATAAACAGCACCGGGGGAAAATAAAAACCATAACCCTTCAGTGGACCCGCAACCCCGCTTCTTGCTTTCGGTCGGTCGTTACGCCGGTGCACGTAGCGCGATGTGTTTCTCCTGTTCTGGTTATATGGCAATGTGTGTAGCTTAAACTCAGCCTCCGCTCGTCTTATGCGTGGGGATCACTGCCAAACTTTTTTTGAAATAACGGGCTGTTCTGTGTGCTGCTCAGTCTTGTCAGAATGTTCGTGACTGTGAACATGTGACCAGGTCACACGGCCACCTGTGACCTATAAGCTGAAGCGGTGTGGTCGTGAAACGCCAGCCCTGGCCTTGGAGCGACCCAAAAGGCAATGCCCCACAATGCAACGCGAGTCCAGACTTTCAGTCAATCGCAACAAACATGGCGCAAGTCCTATTCTGAATCTGCAGAGAAAAATGTCTAAGAATTCTTACATTCTTTATGCTGAGTTTCAGGATTCTACAGCTGATATCAACACTACAATCGTTATATCCATGAGAAGCAGTGAATCTTTTCTCATTCAAAGCTGACCAGGGTCTATCCATCCATTATCTATACCCACTTATCCTGGACAGGGTCCATCCATTGCCTGTACCCGCTTATCCTGGGCAGGGTTGCGGGGAGGTACTAGAGCCTATGCAGGGAATATTATTATTTTTAAAATGCCAACCGCCTCTCCCAGGATTTGACTCAATTCCATTTAAATTTAGCTAAATCGGTAAATTGACAAAAATGTTCTCAATGAATTGAAAATGTTCTACAGAGACCCCAATTTTGACTTCTGATGCAGAAGAGCTAACCTGTAACCAGAGGTCTTTGGGGCAAACTTTATTATAGTATTTAACATTATACTTTCAAATATAAGCTTGTGAAGAAAATAACCCAGATACAACCCCAACAGAACACGAATAAAAATGTCTGCTCTCTTGGCAGACTGGACTGTCGGACTGTTGTGAATTAATATGGCCAGGTATACTAAAACGTTATGGTTGTTATTTTGTGATTATTTTGCCTATGGGAACTGGCTTTTTTTTTGGTTTTTATGAGTGTTTGATGGACACCCAATAATTGGATTTATGTGTTCTGCAACTTCCTGAAGTACTATACGTGCCCCATCAGTTGTGAGAGCACATCCTTGCCGCATCCTACCTCTGCTGCCACTTCATGGAGTTAGGAGTTATGGAGTCACCAGACTGCATCAAAGAATAGTGCACAAACTGGATTATCAATTCAAATGCATGTCTCAGGAGGATCAGACAGTCTCTGGCTTACATTCTGTCTTTCCAGACATATCCACCAGAGAAAGCCGCACATACAGAGGCGCAAATGGGCAAGAGAGAATATATGTTCAGTTACAGGTACATCTCTTCAGTAGCTGGTAAACAAGAACATGCAGATTGCAATTTAATATTCAATCATCAAAAATAATGCCCCTTAAATAAAGTCTAAATTGCACCAAGAGGTAAATCATTCAGTATCAAATATGTATCCTCTTATTTCTAAAAAAAAAGAGCCAGTAGCACTTGCCTGAGCCAGCAGTCATTCACAGCAAGTCAGGGTTTCACTCAAAAAAAATAAAAGTGGCCAAATTGTAGATGTTGACTGATTTTTAAATCCCACGTCAATTGCCACACCTGGTGTGAAAGCCTTCCACTTTCAAACTGGTTCAACAGACATAATCCAGATAAAAGTGGAGTTATGTCTCACAACCCCACCATCCCCTCTGATGTCTCCAAAATAGGCTCTTTCGCGCAAGAGTTGGGCCTCTGTCTGTGAAGCGCCAAACATTTCTGTCCTCTCCTGACCTCATTGCGGGGTATCGCCCTTAAAATAGCCCTAAGGAAGGTCTAAACATTTCGAATGTGCACAATCAGCATTCTTACCATCCGAGTTCCTCGTCCAGGAGTCCGGTGTCAAGCTGCCGTAAATTAGCTTCTTCAAAGCATGCTACAGAAAAAGGAGCTATGAGTAACCCGGCAACAAAGTGTTTACGTCACCCATTAAACTGTTGCACCTCTGGGGAAAAACAAGAATAAACTCAATTTACACAAGATATACGCCTTCTTTCAAAAACACATTCCCAAGATAGCTATTCGGTTTAGTGTACAGTAGTGGATTCTAGTACCAGATCCAGCCAATGACCGTTATCTGGCTCACGGCAGGATTAGGGACAAAGGCTGTTTCGTAATGTACAATAGGTTTTCTTTAAAAAGAAAAATATATATATCATATATATCTTAATATATAGTAGGCACATACAAAAATAGCTGCGTTACAGGAGAAATGAAAGCGCAGTCCCGACATCACTGAGGCTGGGCCGTGGGCGGCGCGGAGGATTGCATGCTGGGAGAAAGCTTCCTACTGGGCGGCGTCCTCTCGAGCGACGCCGTCCCGCTTTCTGGGGACCGGGAGCCGGGCTCCGCGCCGGAAGACTTGGTCTTGCCGGAGGGCGAGTTCTTGGCGGGGGTGGATTTGGCGGCCTCCTTCGCCTTGACCCCGGCCTTGCCCGAGCGGGGCTCCGGGGAGCCCTGTCGTGAGCTCTTCCCCGACCCCTCGCCGCCCCCCGGGGTCCCGATGCCCTTCGGCTGCCCGCCCGCCCTGCCGGACGCCTCCGCCGCCCTCTTGGCCAGCAGGGCGGACTTGCCGAGGTCCGCCGAGCGCCGCGTCTCCTTCTGCCGGAGCGCCGACTTGAGGAAGGACAGCCCCTTGTCCTCGGACCGGCTGCCTCTGCGCAGGTCGCGGGAGGAGGAGGAGGAGGGGCCGGCGGGCGAGCGGAGGCTGGTGACGGAGGAGCTGCTGCTGGAGCTCCTGACCAGCCTCCGCTCGGGGCGCCCTCCCTCGCCCGACCTGCCCGACCGGGGCCTGTCCGTCAGGGGGCTGCCCCGCTCCCCCGGCTTCCTCCGCCCGCCCGCCGAGCTCCGCTCCGCCCCCGGGGCCCTCCTGCCAGCCGGCGAGGGCGAGGCCGACGACTGCGCCCCCGACGGGACCCGTTGCTTCCTGGGGGTGCCCACAGCCGCCGGCGCCCCCTCCTGGCTCGGCGGCGCCTCCTTCTTGGATGGCGTCCCAGAAGAGGACGAAGACGCCTTGCTGGTCTTGGAGTCCCCTTTAGACTTGGCGTTGGAAACCTTAGTGTTGGACACTTTAGGGTTGGACGCCTTATCGCTGGACATCTTAGTGTTGGACACTTTAGTGTTAGACGTCTTAACGTTGGACACCTGGGGGTTGGATGTTTGGGTGCTGGACGCCTGGGGGGTGGGTGGGCTCTGGGTGGAGGACGACGCCTGCTTTTTCTTGGAGCTCTTCTCCGAATCCGCCTGAGTCTTGCTGGAGCTCCTCTTGGCCGACACCCCCTCCGGCTTCTGGGTGGAGCCGGTCCCCGCCCCGGCCTTCTGCTTGCCGGAGGGGGCCCCGGAGTCGCCGGTCCCCGCCCCGGCCTTCTGCTTGCCGGAGGGGGCCCCGGAGTCGCCGGGCGGGGCCCGGTTGTTGTTGTCGAGCAGCTCGGCTTTGGCGGCCCTCCTCTCGGCCGGGGGCGGGGCCCTGCGGTAGGGCTCGTCCAGCGACTTCCTGCTGCTCCCGTCGTCGCTGGTGACGCTCTCCGTCATGGCCAGCGGCGCCCTGCCGCTGGACGAGCGGCCGAAGCAGGAGGTGGACACCTTGTCGTCGGCGGCGGCGGAGGAGGAGGCCTCGCCGATCCGCTCCAGCCCGGAGGAGGAGAAGGAGTCGAGGGAGAAGCGCGAGGGCGAGCTGGAGCGCAGGTGGAGCTTGGCCGACAGCGACCAGGACGGCTTGATGCCGTTCTCGCACAGGGCCAGCGGGCTGGCCATGGACGACCTGGAAGAGCTCGGACGCTGGACGCTACGCACGAACGGACGGGTTGAGAATCCTCCTTGACAGAAAGACAGAAAGGTTCTAACTGACGCGGCTGAACGAGACCCAGGCGCGAGCAGTAGAGATAGCCTACCTCACAATCAATGGGCCAAACAGTGAGGAACAGGCTAGCACAAATGACTCGATCTAAAACATGGTTTATTACATATAGTGTTACTGATCTGGAATAGAATGACCCCCCAACAGGGTTACTGATCAGTAATAGAATGACTCCTCCCACAGGGTTATTGATCAGTAATAGAGTGGACCCCCTCCCCACATTCAGGGTTATTGATCAGTAATATAGTGACCCCCTCCCCACATTCAGGGTTATTGATCATTAATATAGTGACCCCCCTCCCCACATTCAGGGTTATTGATCAGTAATATAGTGACCCCCCTCCCCACATTCAGGGTTATTGATCAGTAATATAGTGACCCCCTCCCCACATTCAGGGTTAGTGATCAGTAATATAGTGACCCCCCTCCCCACATTCAGGGTTAGTGATCAGTAATATAGTGGCCCCCTCCCCACATTCAGGGTTAGTGATCAGTAATATAGTGACCCCCTCCCCACATTCAGGGTTATTGATCAGTAATATACTGACCCCCCTCCCCATATGCAGGGTTATTGATCAGTAATATAGTGACCCCCTCCCCATGTGCAGGGTTATTGATGGGCAGGTCCCTCACCATCGTCTCCGCTCAGCTCCCCGGGGAACTCCACCGACTCGGCCAGGGAGGCCAGGGAGGTGCGGCGGGAGGAGGAGCCAGACGCCACGCTGGGCTGCCTGCTGCCGGGGAGCCTGTTCACCCAGTGCTCACAGAGAGAGGAGCTGGTGGAGCCTGCACACATACACACATATACATATATATACACACACACACACATATACACATATACATATATATACACACACATACACATATACACTCATACATATACGCACACACACACACACACACACACACACACACACATATATACACACACATACACATATACACTCACATATACGCACACACATATACACACATATACACATATACATATATATACACACACACACATATACACTCATACATATACGAACACACATATACACACACACACACACACACATATATACACATATACATATATATACACACACACATATACACTCATACATATACGCACACACATATACACACACACACAAACATATACATACAGATATACACACACACACACACACACAGTCATATCAGACATTTGCATTTCTATTACTCATGAAATATCAGCCAGCTGGCATTACATTAACATTTTTAGCAAGCTGGCAAACATGAAAACCTGAGCTTTAGATAACATAAGATTTCAGAAACAACAATTACTGTAAACACAACACTAGTTTGAGTAGACTACGTGGCTGTTGAGTTATGTATTGTAAAAATAGTGTGGGTTGACTTTTCAACTCATGCGATTAAAACACTCACCTGCGACTGAGCTGTTAGCCGACCAGGAAGGAATGGTGGTCCTGCGCTGGTAGAACAGGATGTAGGCCGTGGGCTTGCAGACCTCTTCGTCGGCTATGGGCTGGACGTCGCTGTCGTCGAAGCAGTACCACTGCCCGTCGACCGAGTTCTTACAGAACGCTGCGGACCAGAGGCAAACGGCCGTTCCTCAACAGCGTCTCTCGCTTTCACACGCGCTGCGTTTCTCCGTTCTGTTCAACCGCGTGCATTTGCATGCGGCCAAAACCGGCGGACAGACCGCTACGTGTCTTACGGTAGCTGTCTGCTCATTTCTAGGGCTCTCTCCCTGCTTCCCAGCTCAGCAAGTGTGCTGACTAAATATACGTAAAGCAAAAATTTAATCCAGTGAAATTTATGACACAACAAGTTGTTCAATAAACTTAATTTTGATTGTTCAGTGAAATTTTATCAGAGATTATATGAGTCCGAGAAGGATAAATTAAATTTTAATGTGCGTTAATGTAGATAATTCCTTCCAGGTCTCAGTCTGGTCTGTCTGTGGGGCCTCTGTCTTTGAGAGCCAGGTGTGGTCACCTGTGTAATGGCCGCCATGCATGGTCCCGTGGTGGTTGCACACGGCGTACAGGTCGTACAGGTAGTCCTGGGGGTCGCGGCCCAGGCCGTAGGGGCGTCTCCACGGTGACCAGTGAGAGGGCAAGCTCCAGCTGCTCTGGCTTCTCTTCACCACGTGGGGCGCCATGTCCAACCCGAGCAGGGGGAACCGCACCATGTTCTGCATCTTCACTCTCCTGTCCATCTCCTGCAGGGGGCAGCAGAGAGCCGACTACAAACACAGCCCCGTCCCACTCTAATATAACTGCACCCTACTCTCAATTACTGTCCATCTTCTGCAGGGGGCAGCACACATAACCCTTTCCCACGCTATTAAAACTCTACTGTCCATTACTGCCCATCTCCAGCAGGGGGCAGCACAGAGTACAAACGCAGCCCTGTCCCACTCTACTAAAACTTCACCCTGCCATCTATCTCCATCAGGGGGAGCACACACAACCTTTTCCCACTCTACTATAACTTCACCCTACTGTCCATTACTGTCCATCTCCAATAGAGGGCAGCATACATAACTGTCCCACACAATTAAAACTTCACCCTACTATCCATATCCTGCAGGGGGCAGCATAAAGCCAACTGCATACACAGCCCGGCCCCACTCTACTGTAACTTCACCCTACTGTCCATTACTGTCCATCTCCAGCAGGGGGCACCATAGAGCAGACCACATTACATTACGTTACATTACAGGCATTTGGCAGACGCTCTTATCCAGAGCGACGTACAACAAAGTGTATAACCATAACCAGGAACAAGTATGACGAAAACCCTAGAGAGAAGTACCGGTCCAAGTGCAGGGAACAACCGCATAGTTCAACTTGGACCCTGAAGGTTAAACTGTTTAACACTAACACAAACAAGAACAGCAACAACGCAGTCTATGCAAAAATACAAGCAGTAGTTAAGACAGGTGCATTAACTAAGACATCTACAAAACAGCTACCTAGTTACAACCCTAAGCTTACAGTCATTTACAGGGAGGTAGGGAGGGATGGGGAGAGGTGCAGCCTGAAGAGGTGAGTCTTCAGTCGTCGCTTGAAGTGGGTCAGTGTCTCAGCTGTTCTGACCTCCATGGGGAGGTCATTCCACCATCGTGGGGCCAGAACAGACAGGAGACGTGTTCGGGAAGCGCAGGTGCGAAGAGGGGGAGGTGCCAGGCATCCTGAGGTAGCAGAACGGAGGGGTCTGGCTGGCATGTAGGGTTTGAATATCTTGTGGAGGTATGCTGGGGCTGATCCCTTGACTGCCTGGTATGCTAGGACCAATGTTTCAAATTTGATGCGAGCTATAACAGGCAGCCAGTGGAGGGTAGTGAGCAGGTGCAAAATACAGTCCTGTCCTACTCTGTGCCTGAACAGTGCTCTGTGCTTGAACATTATGGGCAGATTTACTAGGCCTTTTGCGACTAGTTTCAGGTTCAGATATGACACATTCTGACCCAGTTATGAATCAAACAGGTGCACGATGCGCTAACTGCAGTATGCAGCTACATGAGTCATACTTCTCTCCTTAATGTATATGCATTTAAGGGAGGATCACACAAATAATGAGCCGGGATATTACAAGTGGCTGAATATGTATTCCATTAAATTTAATAAGCTTCACAGAATTAACAAGGGTAAATTTTTGCAGGTCACGGGTAAATTTTTGCATTAAATATTTCTGCCTCTAAAGGCACAAGCAAGACGCAGACACAGGTGTAGGTCTCGAAGATGCACTGAGAGAATCCATGCAACAAGATTCACGCTATTTAATGCTACAAGAAATCATCAGATGGTACAGGCTAAGCAGCCATGCGATAATTAAAGCTGGGTGTTTGTCACAGAAAATACTGGCTAAAGTCGCGGAGCAGGCACGGCACAGTCATTAAAAATCATGGAAAACTGAAATACAGTCTGAACCTCTTCAGGTACAGTATGATTTTGAGCAGTACCTGTCTGAATCTCTTCAGGTGCAGTATGATTTTGGGTGGTACCTGTCTGAACCTCTTCAGGTGCAGTATGATTTTGAGCAGTACCTGTCTGAATCTCTTCAGGTGCAGTATGATTTTGGGCGGTACCTCTCTGAACCTCTTCAGGTGCAGTATGATTTTGGGCAGTACCTCTCTGAACCTCTTCAGGTGCAGTATGATTTTGAGCAGTACCTGTCTGAATCTCTTCAGGTGCAGTATGATTTTGGGCAGTACTTCTCTGAACCTCTTCAGGTGCAGTATGATTTTGAGCAGTACCTGTCTGAATCTCTTCAGGTGCAGTATGATTTTGGGTGGTACCTGTCTGAATCTCTTCAGGTGCAGTATGATTTTGGGCGGTACTTGTCTGAACCTCTTCAGGTGCAGTATGATTTTGGGCGGTACCTGTCTGAATCTCTTCAGGTGCAGTATGATTTTGGGCGGTACCTGTCTGAACCTCTTCAGGTGCAGTATGATTTTGGGTGGTACCTGTCTGAATCTCTTCAGGTGCAGTATGATTTTGGGTGGTACTTGTCTGAACCTCTTCAGGTGCAGTATGATTTTGGGCGGTACCTGTCTGAATCTCTTCAGGTGCAGTATGATTTTGGGTGGTACCTGTCTGAATCTCTTCAGGTGCAGTATGATTTTGGGTGGTACCTGTCTGAACCTCTTCAGGTGCAGTATGATTTTGGGCGGTACCTGTCTGAATCTCTTCAGGTGCAGTATGATTTTGGGTGGTACCTGTCTGAACCTCTTCAGGTGCAGTATGATTTTGGGCAGTACCTGTCTGAATCTCTTCAGGTGCAGTATGATTTTGGGTGGTACCTGTCTGAATCTCTTCAGGTGCAGTATAATTTTGGGTGGTACTTGTCTGAATCTCTTCAGGTGCAGTATGATTTTGGGTGTTACCTGCCTGAACCTCTTCAGGTGCAGTATGATTTTGGGCGTTACCTGTCTGAATCTCTTCAGGTGCAGTATGAGGATGTCAGGCAGGGTCCACAGGCTGAGTTTGATGCGGCCCTGCTGCAGCTGCCTGCAGTGGGGACAGCGCCAGGCGTCGTCCAGGGCGAGCTGGAACACAGCACAACCCAGGTCGGTCCCGATCGAACAAACGGACCGCAACACTTTTAACATCACTTCTGATGGAGCAGACTGCATGGCACTTTTATCACTGGCGTGTCACCACATACTCCTTAATCTGCGTGCAATATCACATACTTGCATTTCTTCATGTTACCACACCCTTTTATCTGAGCACGTGCACCTGCTCCTGTTTGGTTAGTGTGTGTAAGGTTACAGTGCCTGCTCCTGTTTGGTTAGTGTGTGTAAGGTTACAGTAGCTGCTCCTGTTTGGTTAGTGTGTGTAAGGTGTGTACCAGGTCCTGTTTGGTTAGTGTGTGTAAGGTGTGTACCAGGTCCTGTTTGGTTAGTGTGTGTAAGGTTACAGTAGCTGCTCCTGTTTGGTTAGTGTGTGTAAGGTGTGTACCAGGTCCTGTTTGGTTAGTGTGTGTAAGGTGTGTGTACCTGCTCCTGTTTGGTTAGTGTGTGTAAGGTTACAGTAGCTGCTCATGTTTGGTTAGTGTGTGTAAGGTGTGTACCAGGTCCTGTTTGGTTAGTGTGTGTAAGGTTACAGTAGCTGCTCCTGTTTGGTTAGTGTGTGTAAGGAGTGTGTACCTGCTCCTGATTGGTTGGTGTGTGTAAGGTTACAGTACCTGCTCCTGTTTGGTTAGTGTGGGTAAGGTGTGTACCAGGTCCTGTTTGGTTAGTGTGTGTAAGGTTACAGTAGCTGCTCCTGTTTGGTTAGTGTGTGTAAGGAGTGTGTACCTGCTCCTGATTGGTTGGTGTGTGTAGGTTACAGTACCTGCTCCTGTTTGGTTAGTGTGGGTAAGGTGTGTACCAGGTCCTGTTTGGTTAATGTGTGTAAGGTTACAGTAGCTGCTCCTGTTTGGTTAGTGTGTGTAAGGAGTGTGTACCTGCTCCTGATTGGTTGGTGTGTGTAAGGTTACAGTACCTGCTCCTGTTTGGTTAGTGTGGGTAAGGTGTGTACCAGGTCCTGTTTGGTTAGTGTGTGTAAGGTTACAGTAGCTGCTCCTGTTTGGTTAGTGTGTGTAAGGGGTGTGTACCTGCTCCTGTTTGGTTAGTGTGTGTAAGGTGTGTACCAGGTCCTGTTTGGTTAGTGTGTGTAAGGTTACAGTAGCTGCTCCTGTTTGGTTAGTGTGTGTAAGGAGTGTGTACCTGCTCCTGATTGGTTGGTGTGTGTAAGGTTACAGTACCTGCTCCTGTTTGGTTAGTGTGGGTAAGGTGTGTGTACCTGCTCCTGATTGGTTGGTGTGTGTAAGGTTACAGTACCTGCTCCTCTTTGGTGTATAGCTGGAAGCACTGGGCCAGAGTGCAGGCCTGGGGGTGGTGGTGCTGTTCCCTATGGATCCGAACACTCTCAGCATCGGGGATGTACTCTTCCTCCGTGTGGCCAAACAGACTGCGGCAAGGAACACGGCATCAGCCAATCACAGAACAGGAAACTCAGCTCACCACACACTGCGCTATGAGTGATGTCATGATATCAGGGCTCTTATTGCAACAAAAAAAAACAGAGAAACAGAGTCACTTACTAATCCTTGGTCTCCTTGTCCCACTCCACCACAATCTTCACATGCGGAGGACCTCCCTGCCCACAGGACCTGTACGCCCTGCAGAGGAGAGGCTAAAGGATTCAGCAACAGAGCCTTTCAGTCTCCGCTCAGGATGCACCGTCAACCAGGCTAACGGCAAACGCACACACACATATACACACACACATACATGCACACGGGCACACAAGCGCATACACGCACTCATACGTGTGTGTACGAACACGCGCACACACACACATATACCTCAGCACACACAAACACACACACACACATATGCATGCACACACAGACACACACACACATGCTCACCCTGCTGTTACACCTCTTCTGTAGTGTCTCACTGGGTATGGCCTTACTGCCCCCCTGTCTGCAGCGTGCTTGCTGTTAATTGCCTTCTTGACATTCAGTGACACAGAGAGCAACACTGACCTTTATGACCTCGATTAGAAAAATCCCATTTTAGAGAAAGCCTTGAGTGGGCATCTATTTAAAACAGCAGTTTAGTAGCTTCTTCAGTGAGACATTTTAGATTGTCAGATTGCACAATGAAAATGGCATGACTCCTACTACCAGCCACTAGAGGCCGCCATTGCTCTGTTCTTTTGGTTAATTTATCTGCACCTGCGTCTCGTTTCTTTGGTATATATAGCCCGCTTGTTCCTTTGTTCCAGGCTGAAAATTGGTGTTCTGCTCTCTTGCGCTCGCAGAGTTTACTAGCCAGTTCTCTCGTGTTTTTAACCTGTCATTAAACCTGTTCCTGCATGCGTTACTGTGCCACTAAAGCTGACTACATAAAGCCAGAACAGTGAGAGGAACATGAGCACATTACCATTCCAAGCTCAAGTCAGATACAAATATTACTGCAGAGCTCAAAGAAAAAGAATTAAAAGTAAAAAAAAGACTCAAACTTAAGAGTTCCAACTGAAGATGAACAGAACCTTTGAAGGAATAATCTTTGGGCTGCTCCACCTAAGAAGACTGACTGCCAGGATGACTGACAGGGTGTGGCCGTACCTCTCTACTGTGGGGTGACACAGGGGCTGCTCCTCTTGAGGTAAAAGGTACGTGATTCCAACCAGACCCACCACCCGTAGACTGAAGGGACCCACCTGCACACAGACACAGACTTTAGTGATCAAGTCTCAGTCCTTCACCACCAGCTACACCTGCTCACAGACTACAGGTATCCACAGTCTCAGTCCTTCACCATCAGCTACACCTGCACACAGACTACAGGTATCCACAGTCTCAGTCCTTCACCATCAGCTACACCTGCTCACAGACTACAGTTATCCACAGTCTCAGTCCTTCACCACCAGCTACACCTGCACACAGACTGCAGGTATCCACAGTCTCAGTCCTTTACCACCAGCTACACCTGCACACAGACTGCAGGTATCCACAGTCTCAGTCCTTCAACACCAGCTACACCTGTACACAGACTACAGGTATCCACAGTCTCAGTCCTTTAACACCAGCTACACCTGCACACAGACTACAGTTATCCACAGTCTCAGTCCTTTACCAAGTCTTACCCACCTGAACGAAGACCCCCGGCCTGAGCAGGTGTCGCATCTTCTCCAGAATCTCTTTCTGAAGAACGTCCCAGGTCACAGTTCGCTCCAGGTAAAGCACAAACGGATTGCCGAACCTGAGAGAAAACGTACACAGTTTTGACTGAGGTCAGACCCGAGTTATCACACAGTACCTCGGAACAAACTAATAGAACAATACTGACGGTGACGGGTGGATGTGTCCAGACTAATCTTCCTGGCTCTCAGTGGGTAACAGGAGAAAGAGGAAGTAGTATCCACCAATCACCATCCGTTTTGCTCTTTCGTTTGTCACCAACCTACCCAGTGATTGGTGGAGCTCCTCTCTGCTATGTATCAGCAAGGTGACATCACAATGACCTTATTCTTGTTTTATCATGCCTGGTCCCACAGGCCTTGCCAGGCTTGATATTCACACAGAGAGGAAACAGCTCTGCAGGCCATGTACAGTAGAGCCTCTCTGGGTGACTCAGTGCTGGAGTCTGTCCACAGCAGTGGTCCTCAACCCTGGTCCTGGAGAGCCACAGGGCCTGCTGCTCTTTCCACCTTAAAATCAGCTATTAATGTAAACCCAAAGAAACCAGGTCAGATGAGTTACCTGAGTTAGTAATCTGTATTGATTCATGAATTGATTAATTGAATCGATTGAATTAAATGTTGAGTAGCACTTAAATGCAGCAGAACCTAGAGCTCTCCAGGGCGAGTTCTGTTTAGCTAGCTCAGCAGGTCCCAAACAGCCTTTTCTCATCATCATATATTCTCCTTCCTTGTGTTCTATTCATTAGATGTGCCAGACCTGGCCCAATTAAATATTTATTTGAACTAAACTCTGTTTAACAATCATGCATCCATCACAGGCTCATTCCCTAAACACACAGGGTCATTCCCTAAAAGTTTCCTGATAGGTGCTGATCTTGCTGTACAGAGACGCAGCTGAATCAGTTTAAGGTGTGCTGTACTGACCCTGCTGAATCAGTCAAAGCTGTGCTCTACAGAGACCCTGCTTAATCAGTGTGTGCTGTACAGAGACCCTGCTTAATCAGTCAAAGCTGTGCTCTACAGAGCTGTACAGAGACCCTGCTTAATCAGTCAAAGCTGTGCTCTACAGAGACCCTGCTGAATCAGTGTGTGCTCTACAGAGACCCTGCTGAATCAGTCAAAGGTGTGCTGTACAGGTAAGATGAGGTGAAGGGCCAGAGCTCTCCAGCGGCCCCTGTGCTGTACCTGCGTCCTTGGTGCCCGGAGCAGGCCCGGTTGCACACTAGCAGGATCATCTTTTCGGATCCCGTGTTCTTATTGGCCGGCAGCATCGCCCCCTGCATGAATGACGAGGTCCTGGCGTTCTCTGCCCCGTACTTCAGGTTGTTCTGATTTAGGTTGACCAGCAGGCTTCCTGTAATGAACCTGGAGCTTCAGGCACTTTCCAGGTGATTCTCAGCTTTAACCGCTGCTATTTTTGGCGTGCAGAAACTACAACTGCTAGCCCGAGGATTGTATAGTAAAATGAAGTAAGTTAGCTAACCAAGCTAACCAAAAGAATTTAACTCTCATTATTAGCCTTTAAAGCATTCTTCTGACGTCTTTGCACTTCTCACTGCTGAGAAGTTGGTCATTTTTTGAGTCATGTATCATAGTTGTTTGGATCACCCAATTTGAGGTCACCGATCCCACACTTTAGCACGAATAACAGCTGATATTAATCAGTGCCTGATCCATCAGAGCATCCCCAATTTTATGTTATTCTTTTCTATGTCAAAGTCCGTGGAAGTCTGACCTGTGTAAATGTTATATATTTGGTCTACATACGAAGCAAGCTAAATTAAACAGTTTAAAAACTGAAATACCTCTTTGAGCGCGGATACTTTCCAGTCGAAATGTCTCTGGGGTTTCGAACGCAAAGATTGAGTCGCTCTCCTGGATGATGCTGAGGTCATCATCGTCGTTGCAAAAGGAGCGGTGGAAGCCATCGTAATACATTTCAGTCAAAACGATCTGCACAGAGAAGGACAGCAAGGACTCATAATTAAATGAATTATAAATAATAATAAATTAAAATAAATTACTCAGAGACCATGGCAAGTAAAAGCAACCACTAAACTTAAACAGAAATAGGCAATAAAGTCTGGCACATAAACGGTAATCACTGCTAAAATACAAAGCAATAGCATCAACATTAACACCACTGCTAAAATACACAGCAGTTGCATCAACACCACTGCTGAATGAGAAAATATGAGCTATTTGTTGCTTCACTACTTGAAGAGGTTGACTCCATATTTTTGTGGTGCAAAATTATAGTCTGAGAAGACAACCAAAAAACTTTTTAAAAAACCATTCTCAGTTGGTGTGAGCAAAGGCCTTTAGCCAGCGGTTGGAAGAAGGAGTTTGAGTGATGCAGCTCTGGGTTCCTGGATTTAAGGAAAAACCTGTAATTTTTTTATCTGTTATTTTAATGTACGACATAGGAAGTTTGCCATGTCCGCCTTAAATCCACCGGCTTTGGCCTCAGACATTCTGAGATTGACATCATGTTGTGACCCCTATGGACAGGGTCAGGAGTGGGGGGTGGGGGGCGTAGCACCTGGTCAGGGGGGATCTTGGTTTCCAGGGAAACAGCCTCTCTGAGCCGGGACACGGTGCTGGACAGTGGAACGGCCACTCCAACCCTCATACAGTGGGAGCACTTCCCCTGGTAGACCACGGTGATGTACAGGGGCCTGCAGGGGACACACAGAACAACACAGCCTACTTTAGCAGTGTATGGCCATGAAATGTGCCCCAGAGTTCAGAAATGTGCCTTAGCGTACAGTAGTGTCTTGCAAAGAACAGAAATGGTTCTCAAGAGTACAGAAATGTTTCTCAGAGTACAGAAATGTTTCTCAGAGTACAGAAATGTGCCTCAGAGTACAGAAATGCGTCACAACAGTACAGAAATGTTTCAAAGAGAACATAAGTTTCTTAGAGTACAGAAAAAAATGGAGTTGGAGGCCCTGATAAACATCTGGCAGTTAATTCCATAGAATCTGAGCCATAGCTGTGAGCGCTTTGTCTCCTCTTCCATTAAAGGGTAGTGGCTGGGACAGTGAGGAGGTCGGGTCAGAGACATGGGCAGCGGCCCGATCTGCAAAATGTTCTGCCTTCGCAAACTCCAGTGACACAGCACCAAAGAACCCCCCTTTAGCCCAGGGAAGCAGGACAGGAAGGAATCAAAATTACTCAAAAGCTACTAACCACACAGACACCGGCTACAGTTTTTTGTGTTCAGCAACTTGTCATATTAATATTAATGTATAAATAATGACGCTAAATCTTACTAAGCAGGCAGTGGCAGTCTGGATCAGGGTTCCCAAGTCCAGGCCCAAGCTGCAGTTTCTGGAAGATTCTGGGAAATGCAGATAAATACCTGGCTGCTGTTGGTTTTATTGTCGTGTTAATTACAGCAGACTTAATGGCTGTCTCTGCCCGGCAACCAGCCCCACAGTGGCAACCGTTTCCAGGATACCAGAAGCATCATACAACCGGCTAATTTATGATTAATTCCCCTAATAGTTCCCTGCGCACATCAGCTTTATAATGGTCTGCGTTCAATCGATATTGTCCTCGGCTGACCTACAAATATCTCCAAGCATTTCTTTTTTCCTTTACAAACACAGTTTGGCGGTATCACTTTAGTGATAACTGAACTTATTGAAGAAAATATCCCCCTCTATTGCATTTAACTGTGGAAGTTAATTAACAGCTGAGGACATCTTGTGTGGCACTGGTGGTGTTGGGGTTCAGTAATAGCACAGCTTCTCTGAGGATATGTTGAGTGGGGCTGGTGGTGTTAAGGATGGTGTTAAAGCTCAGTAATAGCATAGTGTTCTGTGAGGATATGTTGAGTGGGGCTGGTGGTGTTGAGGCTCAGTAATAGCATAGCTTCTCTGAGGATATGTTGCATGGCACTGGTGGTGTTGAGGTTCAGTAATAGCACAGCTTCTCTGAGGATATGTTGAGTAGCACTGGTGGTGTTGAGGTTCAGTAATAGCACAGCTTCTCTGAGGATATGTTGAGTGGGGCTGGTGGTGTTGAGGCTCAGTGATAACATAGCGTTCTCTGAGGATATGTTGCGTGGCGCTGGTGGTGTTGAGGCTCAGTAATAGCACAGCTTCTCTGAGGATATGTTGAGTAGCACTGGTGGTGTTGAGGTTCAGTAATAGCACAGCTTCTCTGAGGATATGTTGAGTGGGGCTGGTGGTGTTGAGGCTCAGTGATAACATAGCGTTCTCTGAGGATATGTTGCGTGGCGCTGGTGGTGTTGAGGCTCAGTGATAACATAGCGTTCTCTGAGGATATGTTAGGTGGCGCTGGTGGTGTTGAGGCTCAGTGATAACATAGCGTTCTCTGAGGATATGTTGAGTGGGGCTGGTGGTGTTAAGGGTGGTGTTGAGGTTCAGTAATAACATAGGTTCTCTGAGGGTATGTTGAGTGGGGCTGGTGGTGTTAAGGGTGGTGTTGAGGTTCAGTAATAACAGGTTCTCTGAGGGTATGTTGAGTGGGGCTGGTGGTGTTAAGAGTGGTGTTGAGGTTCAGTAATAACATAGCGTTCTCTGAGGGTATGTTGAGTGGGGCTGGTGGTGTTAAGAGTGGTGTTGAGGTTCAGTAATAACATAGCGTTCTCTGAGGGTATGTTGAGTGGGGCTGGTGGTGTTAAGGGTGGTGTTGAGGTTCGGGTAATAACATAGCGTTCTCTGACGGTATGTTGAGTGGGGCTGGTGGTGTTAAGGGTGGTGTTGAGGTTCAGTAATAACATAGCGTTCTCTGACGGTATGTTGAGTGGGGCTGGTGGTGTTAAGGGTGGTGTTGAGGTTCAGTAATAACATAGCGTTCTCTGAGGATACTGTGCATTTTCCCTGTTCTGTCAGGCCTTTGCACAGCTGAATACTTCCGGTAGTAACGTAGGCGAGCCCCCACGATCTGAGGGATCAAGAGCAGAGCCCTGCATGGAACTCAAAACCACAGCCTTGTGAAACCGAGGCAAGCTCCCGAATCCACCTCCACGGACAGAGCGCGTGTGCAGGCTGTGTTAGTGTGCTGGGAACGCTTCTGTTCAAACCCACGTACACAGGAAATAACGCTGACGTGCCTGATTTTGCCGGTAACAGCACAAAGGTTTTCTACCTGATGAAAACCACAAGATCAAGATTAATCACCGCTCACGTCATCACCTTTACACGAAAGTTCAGCGTTTATTGATGCGTTTTATTTTTGTTTACAAAACCCTACTCACACGATAAGGCTTACCTCTGACACGCTTTCCATTTTACGGTTGAACAACTAAGCTCAGCTTCAGGAGAAGCGCAGCAGTTTCTGCAAATGTTTCCAGTAACCTTCCCTAACCTGTAGTACACACTGTGATGTCTGTCTGTTCCATTGATATCTATTTATTAGGAATTGCACCTGCCAGGAAGTGAGCGCAGCTCTGGTACCCATAGTGCTCTCTGGTACCCATAGTGCCCTGTTTTTGCACATTTACACTTTATAATCATGCTTCATGAATGTTCTCTTCCATATTCATTGCATGTATTCTCTAGTCAGGATATGCTACTCTCAATTAAAAAAGAACAGCATCAGCGACAGCGGCCCAGGGTCAGGGGTCAGAGGTCGAAGATTAATACTCACTGAATGAAAAAGGCTAGCGGATTCAGGCCTTTAAATAAGCCCAATTAAATAAGTTCCCCACAGCCAATTAAAGGCAGAGAAAGGCTGCATAAAACAGACCAATGAGCTTGAGCAGCGCTGTGGTCCAATAACAGCAAATGTTGGATAGCTGGCGGCAGATTACTGACCCTGAAGACACATTCCCAGTCCCTCTGCCTGAGCCTGCATCTGCTGACCTGTTAGTCACACAAAAAGTTTTGAATTTATCATTGCGATAATGGACTGAGATAAAGAACTGGGACTCCATACCCCGTACGCCACAGACGCTCTGTCCTTCAGGCCCGAAACAGCTTCTCTGTGTAAGAAGGCTAACTGCTCCAGCCCCACAGTGAGAAAAGTCTCGCCCGGACGTTCCCCTCTTACCCCCTCCCTTGCTTACGCTTAAGCGGCTAGCGGCGGAGAGCGCGCGCGGTATGACAAGCGCAGCCGGTGTCCTTGAGAGCGCGAGCGCGCGCAGCGGCGGACGCAGGCCGCATGAATAATAGATAGCGCCCGCGTTAGCGGCTCGATTCGGCTTCAGTTCGGGGGAATGTCCGAGGGCAGGGAGAATGGCGGGCGTACGGGGGGTTATTAGTCAGAGGAGTTTCGGGACGGAGCGCGAGCGCGTTGGCACGGCGAGCAGGCAGAGCGTCCTGCTGGGGGACCCAGACTGATGAGCTCTACGGTGCCAGGCTGGGGGGGGGAGGGGAGGGGAAGGGGGGGGGTGGAGATTTGCTGCCGCGCGTCAGAGGGAACAGGACACCATGTTGCGGCAGCCAGGCTGTGACAGCGAGCGCAGAGGGACAGAGTGACATCACAGCCATCGAGTGAACTGCAGATCAGGCCGGGGCCACACAGTTACTCAAAATGCTTTAATTCTTTAGAGGCCAGCAAAATACCGCCATGCTGCTGATAGGTTTAATACACACATTAAAAATACACAACATTCACCAACATGCAGAACAATATATATTGTTTCACATGACTGTGCAGTTCAGTCTATAAGATGTGTCTGAAAATTCTCAGGGATCTGCATTGTTTTTAAACTGTGCCGGAATATTCAGTGTTAAAGTTATTTCAAATACACATTTGATCTAGGACTGCCACATTCTAGCACTGGGGTCCATTATACTTAAATTCAGTCAGTTCTGGAACTTGGTGACTTAGCGTGCGTGAGGGAGGGGGATGGGCAGCGGGGTGACTCACCGCGTGTGGGGGAGGGGGATGGGCAGCGGGGTGACTCACCACGTGTGGGGAGGGGGATGGGCAGCGGGGTGAATTACCGTGTGTGAGGGAGGGGGTGGAGAGTGAGGTGATTTACCATGTGTGAGGGAGGTGGTGGAGAGTGGGGTGACACCATGTGTGGGGGAGCGGGATGGGCAGCGGGGTGACTTACCGCATGTGGGGGAGGGGGAGGGGGATGGGCAGCGGGGTGACTTACCGTGTGTGAGGGAGGGGGTGGAGAGTGGGGTGACTTACCGTGTGTGAGGGAGGGGGTGGAGAGTGGGGTGACTTACCGTGTGTGAGGGAGGGGGTGGAGAGTGGGGTGACTTACCGTGTGTGGGGGAGGGGGATGGGCAGGGAGATGCAGCGGAACGGGTCGAAGGTGTTGCTCTGTTTCTGACAGTGGGGGCAGGTGAGGGAGGACCTGCGGGTGGAAGAACAGGGACGGTCACACACACACACACACACATACACGTGCCGCGGTCGCCCCACGACGGCCTGAATCCCCACGGCGACCAGGACCGTACTTGTACTGAGCCTGGAAGAGCTCCTGCACGAAGGAGCCGGCCGTCAGGGGGAAGGGCGGTCCTTCTGACGCTCCGCAGTCTTCTATGGGCGGCTGGAGAGCAGAAACAACAGATCTCAGATCAGTCAGACTGCTATGGCGTACAGAAGCTCTACTGCAATACACTGTGTAACCACGTAACTACACACAGGAACGGTTGTGGTCTGGCTCCTGACCACAGAACTGACCTTCTGCTCAGTCACGATCACCGTTAACTTTTTCTGCTCAACCGAGGCATAATTAAGCACCGGTCCCCTTTGTCTTACTGGCGGAACGTGACGCTCACACCACCTCAGACAGGCGCCCTCTGCAGGACTGTGTTTGACTAACAGGAGGAACACAGTAATTCTGAACTTAAAATAAAATAGGGCTCTTTGATACACCATGGTACAAATATGAATGGCACAAAAAAAAACACACTTTGCTGCACGTCCAAAAACTGCAAAACCCAATGCATGCATTTAGCTAGAAGAGGGTCTTTGCTCACAGAAAAGAGCAGTGTTGGGGGGTATGTGAATGAAGCTGCAGCATAACGAAACCCTGGAGATCTCAAACCCCTCTGGAAACGCAATGCGCTGCAGCACGTGTTTTGAACACGTGCGCTTCTTGGAGGCACGCCGTTCCGTCTCTGTCACAGGCGGAACCGGACGGTACCTTCATGCAAGGCCTGCTGCTGGGATGGCTGTGGAGGTCCTCGTGGACCCGGTCCAGGAGCCAGAGGAGGAACTCCTGGGCGTCGTGCTGGGCGTTGCCACGGTACTGCAGGGCATTCTTGGACACGGCGTTCTGCAACACAGAGCACACACGCGGCGCCCGGTCACACTCCGCCTGACGGGGGAAACACCGCAGCCACCTGGCCAGCGCACCAGTGTCAAGCACCAACTGTCACTACAATCTGGAAGTAATTTTTTTTTTTTTTAAGTGTTTCCCAACCTCTTGGGCAGCATGTTGAATGCTATACACCAGTGAAAAACCATGATAGCAACATTGCATTGGAGTTACGCTGGAGTAATACTAAAGCAACACTGGAGTTACACCGTAGTAATACTAAAGTAACACTGGAGTTACACTGGAGTAATACTAAAGTAACACTGGAGTTACACTGGAGAAATATTAAAGTAACACCGGAGTTACAATGGAGTAATACTAAAGTAACACTGAAGTTACACTGGAGTAATACTAAAGTAACACTAGAGTTACACTGGAGTAACATTGGTGTTACATTGGAGTAGCACTGGCATTAAAATGGAGTAACACTGGATTTCTATGAGCTCAACTGCAATCTGCACTGAGCATATCCTGCTTACCATGCATAGATAAATAATTTCAATATCTCTCCATTAGGTGGTGCTATCTGGGAGTGCTGTGCACCAGATTTGTTGTAATCACATCAGCTGTGGCCTATTACCTAATTATGGGCTGTATAAGAGGTCTGGCTCCCAGGCCTAGAAGGGAGGGATTTGGGAGCTGGGGAACGCACTGTGTGGTGGATGTGTGGCTGGTTTTTCTGGTTTTGGTTTCCTTTTTCTTTGAAGTTTTGATTGCCAGATTGGCCATTCTTTTGTTCTAGAATACTTCTATTGTTTTGGTGTTTTTGGGTGAATAAAAGGTGGTAAGCCAAACTTCCTGCCTGCCTGCCGTGTGAGCAGTGGCCAGCCCTGGCCCTGTTCTAAAAAGCAGGCTTTACAAAATGATGCAACATATAGCTTGTATTGTCATATGAAAGAAAATCGCAGAATATAAATGCCTTAAAAAGTAGGCTGCATTTCAAAATAAGTAAAAGCATATCTATGGTGTATGTTAATTCCCATTTTCCTGTGAGAATTTATATATCTATGTTGGGCACAAGCACTACAAGCTTCAATGTAGTACAGAAAACAAAAAGCTCCATATGGTAACACAATTACACTGATGAAGGTTAAATATTTGAAACTTCTAGCCTCATCTTAAATGAAGAATGCTGATCCTTTTACAAACATAACCCTACGAACTGAATTCCTTAAATCTACACTCCTCTGTTTTTAAACCAACGGGCTAACATCAGAGCACAGCCCATTTAAACATGTATTACTTTTTGAATTTACTGCCACAAGAAGCCAAACTGGAAAACACAGCTTTGGATTGGTACTTCTCTCAATTATCTAGTACACCTGTGGCAATAGAGTTGAGTATATAAGGCTGCCATGAGCGCGCACAGCCATTTTAACGAGGAAGTTAATATGTTTGGTAGCCTCATAGTTAAGTATGGATCTTTTACGAATGCTGCTATTTCTGCAGGTCTACGCACCTCAATTTCGAAGAACAGCACACGCAAACGAAAATCCTGATTTCGCAGTTTTATGTTTTATGTTTTGTGATGACATACCATGAGATAAAGCTACAATAGCATCCCCACATCTCCTGTGGGGGTGAACACTTTGTTTTCAGCATCGTTATTCTTCTCCACGTGACGGAGGAGAAAACTGCACATTCAATCCATCTCGTAAAAGTCGGCTAGAGCGTCAGATATTGAATTACAGCCAGATAAATTGCACACAGCCTGAGCTGCAGCTACCAGGCGGCATCACCCAATGCACGCGCCCTTCCACCAATACCGGAGATTACGTTCTCTTCTGTCATGGCAACAGTGCGGGACTCTGTCCATCCTGTTGTCGTTACGCACACTGTGGAAACCTACCAAACAGGCGGGTCTCGCTGAGCCCAAACCTAGGGCACAGAGGGGTCCGTAACAAAGCATCTGCATAGGCGAGCTTCACTAGGATACAGCAGGGAACTCCAGAACAGAACATCTGCATAGGCCAGCTTCACTAGGATACAGCAGGGAACTCCAGAACAGAACATCTGCATAGGCCAGCTTCACTAGGATACAGCAGGGAACTCCAGAACAGAACATCTGCATAGGCCAGCTTCACTAGGATACAGCAGGGAACTCCAGAACAGAACATCTGCACGGGCCAGCTTCACTAGGATACAGCAGGGAACTCCAGAACAGAACATCTGCACGGGCCAGCTTCACTAGGATACAGCAGGGAACTCCAGAACAGAACATCTGCATAGGCCAGCTTCACTAGGATACAGCAGGGAACTCCAGAACAGAACATCTGCACGGGCCAGCTTCACTAGGATACAGCAGGGAACTCCAGAACAGAACATCTGCATAGGCCAGCTTCACTAGGATACAGCAGGGAATTCCATAACAGAACATCTGCATAGGCCAGCTTCACTAGGATACAGCAGGGAACTCCAGAACAGAACATCTGCATAGGCCAGCTTCACTAGGATACAGCAGGGAACTCCATAACAAAGCATCTGCACGGGCCAGCTTCACTAGGATACAGCAGGGAACTCCAGAACAGAACATCTGCATAGGCCAGCTTCACTAGGATACAGCAGGGAACTCCAGAACAGAACATCTGCATAGGCCAGCTTCACTAGGATACAGCAGGGAACTCCATAACAGAACATCTGCATAGGCCAGCTTCACTAGGATACAGCAGGGAACTCCAGAACAGAACATCTGCACGGGCCAGCTTACATTACATTACATTTATCTGGCAGACGCTTTCATTAGAAAGGATGCAGCAGGGCAAGTTAAAAACGGCCGGCTGTGGGGAGGATCTCCCCACGGAGACGGTCACCTGAAGTCACCTCTTATGCGGAGGGACCTGTCTCCTTCAGGCCCAATCAGGCACTCAGTAAATTCAGGCCCAAAGGTCATATGGGGACATTACCTTCCAAGAAGTGGCTGAGCTAGTAGCCTATTTTGTTTTTTTGGGGGTTTTTTTTTGCATGTTTGTTGCTAAGCACCCATCCACTTACAGAACTGCTGATCATCTTAGTTTTACAAGCCCCAGTATAATTGCTGTCATTCTCAAATAGACAGATATCACCACTTTAAATAATTCCACCTTGTACTGTGGTACTTCCACCACTGCGGTGATGTTCTAATGAAAACATACGACAACATGACAACAGATATCAAAGCTGGATGCCTGCTACTTGTAGAACTGAGTTGCTTTGGACTTAGTTTGGAGGAAGCTAGTGGGGGTGTGTGCACATCACATGATTGAACTGGTCATTTATCAAGGTCGTAAGAGTTAATAAAAGCGGGGGTGTATTTTCATAGAAAAAATGTGTTTATTAGTGTTAAAGAACATGGCACTTTGATGAAACAAATAGGCTAATGTCAAATGGATCGCTCTTGATGCTTTTCCGGTGTCTCTTTCTAGCACGTGGAACATTTTTGCCACGGCTGTTGAAGCATAAACATGCATCAAAATATCTCCCCCCCCCAGTATAAGACAGGGTCAGAGAGATTAGCCACAGCTATACTGTTCTGGGACTGTCTCCAGCATGCAGCCAATCCACCCTTTCCCACTGCTTTACACACAGACAATATCTCTCAAGTCATCAAAATGCACCCAACAGAGGCCACCCAGGCAAGCTGTCTGAATACTCCTTCAGGTGCAGCTCAGCATCTGTGAGGCTCTTTGGGCTGCTTGACTCTGTTTCTACGTGACTGAATATACTTAGCACGTTTATCTCCCCTCGTTTGACTGTGAGAATAAATATCTCACTGTTTTCACACTTTCATTCGAACGCTTTCTCGGGTATATTTTCATTTCCACAGTGACAGTCATGTCTTATCATGCTAGGCAGCTGAAGACTGTGGTTCTCAGCAGTGCCCTAACCACATAACCTCCTTCACATGCACTACTTTTCCGTTAGAGGTAGAAGGATAGCGGGTATTCCTGAAGACTGCACCTCTTTATTCAAACTTACCAGAACTAATCCTTCATCGATCTTTTTAACAGCACAAATCTGCTGACTGTTCTAGCCCTGCCTAACACCAGCTGTGCAGGTGAAATCAAATTCAATAAGACATTGGCCGATTGAAATCACATGACTTCGCTCATTGGCCCATTCCAGAAGTAACATGTAAAGTATATCATATACAATGTACTGTAGTATCCTTTCATATAATTCAGGTATGGTCATTCTGCAATGCATTGTGGCCATTCTGAAATGCATAGGTTAGGTCAGAGTAACTGTTTACTGTGAGGACTGGACTTAACATGTTCATGGCTATGAATAACTGTTACATAAAGAGTATTGTACCTTATCGGACCTGCGTTGTAGTTGTTCCAGTGACCTTTGGTATGCACTTATTGTACGTCGCTTTGGATAAAAGCGTCTGCCAAATAAATGTAACGTAATGAAATGCATCGTGGCTCTTTTAAGATGAGCTCTGCTCACTCTGACTCCACCCACTCTGAGATGAGAGGCCCTTTGTGAGAGAACCACACACAAGTAGCTGGTCAACGCTAGAGAGGCAGTTACTTCCTGTACCTGAAATAGAAGCTTAGATGCAAACTGAAATCATATTTTATGACATTTCGGAGGCTGATGCAGAGGAATGCCAAGCGGGTGCCACCTGACTCCAGCAAGCACCCACTTCCTTAATTCATTTCAAATGGTTTTCTCTAAACCCAGGAAAGAATCTTTCAATATCGTAGATGAGTTCTTTAAATAGCCCAGGCAAAGCCTGTTTTAGATATGCCTTTGTTCACCCATTATGATATGACGCAATATTATTTAACCTCAAACTTTGGACACTTATACAGCACAGGATAAACCTTTTCGACACATACTGTCTTTCATTCATTGACTTCTGATTACATTTTAATTGAGTAAACATTAGCCAAGTCTGTATTATATGAAAGTTCAGTTACACCCAATGACTTATAGCTTGCACAAAGCCTTGTGGGATAGATGAAGGAGTGCCAACACTTGCAGATGTTTGCAAACCTCACCATTACCCCTAGTGTTTCATTACAATCAATAAGAGCACAGAAATATAAAGAATGAAAAATGGTCAGTACTATGCTATATTTTACAGTGTAGGAAGGCAACTTAATAAATAAGCCTGTCCCTCAGGTGCCTGCTGTCTCATTTTGGGCCAGTATAAATCAGGGGCTGGATAAATGGAATCTGTGCTCAGTGTCTGTAAGCAGCAGTGCACCTGTGCATCTCATCCATATATTTAGAGCGGCAGCCATCTTTGTCAAATTTCCCTGGACTGGAGGAGGAAGTGCAGTTGGGGACAATCATGGAGAGAAATGACTCACTTTTGTGAATGACCTCAAACAAAAGCAAAGACTCCAGTAGTGATCCGGAGAACAGTGAGACTATGAAGGTTCAACTCACTGGAAGACATTAAACAATTATGCTAGGCCCCAAGTAATTACTAAATTCAGCTAAATTAAACAGGATTTATTTATCCTAACGTTAGATTTTTGTTGCATCATGCAGGGCTCAGCTGAACAGGAAGATCAACCACTGTGAGATGGTAGACAGAAATTTCACAGCTGAATCTACCGGCATCCTCAGAGTTACAGTTCACAGACCAATAAAAACCCAGAGAGGCACTGGTGTACAAGAGGAGTCTAATGCTATTGGGCAGAAAACCCTACCACATACCCATCCTCACTTTAACAATAACAACCTCATCATCTCCAAAAGTACAACATGTGATTAGCCCTTTACTGGTCACATTGTGAAAAAGAAATCATGTGAACTCCATGCATCTTTCAGGCAATCTATCACAAACTCTCCTTCTTTCAATTCAATAATTCAGACTTATGACTAAAAATATAATTGGAGGAAAGGAAGAGAATACCGCCTCCAGGTCCTATCAAAAATTAACAACTTCCCTGGATTAAGAGCATTTAATTAGCGGGTCCCTACAGAAACATTTTGAGGGGCAGAATCTCAAAGTGAGAAAAAAAAGGCTCGTCAACCTAGAAAAACTGGTCTATGACACCCAGATATTGTACGAAATATATTTTGTCAATGAAGTAAAAAAAAAAATGTAATCACAACAACAGTAATAATACAAATATACATTTTTATTATCAAATCAATGGGACACACTGGGCACTTGGGGCAAAAGGGGCAGGTGCCCTCAAGCACCTGACCCCCCCCCCCCACACACACACACACACACACACACACACACACGCCTGTTAATACTTTTCAGTGTCTTTGAACTTGCTTCACTGTGTGGGCATAAAACAATGACAAAAGGTCACACATACACTAAGTCAATACTGCAGGAGTCCAAGGGAAAGCTTACATTAGGCTACGCTGTCTGGGAATGTCCTTTTTCTAACCTAATTCAGTGCTGCTATGTTTTAAAAAGGAACAGCAGTGAAGGCTGCTCCCTTTTTCCTCAGGTGACAGGCAACTATTTTTTTTTTGTCTTAAGCAAGGACACCTTGTTTAAGAATTGAGTACTTTGACCCATGTGACATTCAGTTATTATTATTATTATTAGTAGTAGTAGTAGTAGTAGTAGTACAATTGTGTTTGTGTGCAGGTCTTGTGGAGGTGAACAGACAGGTCCACGGCAACAGCTGTCACATAGAACATCTGTTCTATGCAGCTGTGCAATAAGATGATGAGGAGAATGTACAGGTCACGTGGGGTCATTCTCTGAAAAAGAGAATTCATTTTATAACTACCTGTGACATAAAGCATAATGTAAAGTGTTTATTTATTTATTTACTATTAGGCTAGATTTACTGTATGAGGGGACCCCGCAGGAAGACTTGGGCCATCCGAAAAGCACTAATGTTCTCATAGCACATTTAAATTCAGTTTTAAATTTAGCACCACGGGAGAGATGGCTGCTGGCACAAAACTGCAGAAATGAGTTCCAAAAACACTTAAATATTGCGCCTGTCAGCAACACGAAAATGATGTTCAACGAACGCCCAACCATAAGCGTTATAACGTGCGTGCGCGCGCGCGCGCGGTTCAACTGAAGAAACGTTGCAGCAGGGAGACAGATTTGTCAGATGTGTCATCTAGCAAGCAACATACCTTGAATTCCCGGCTATGCTGCGGAGTGTATTCAAAGGTCCATAAAGCTCGAACCAGACTGGACAGCTGTTCCGTGACCTCCCCCCTCTCGTGTACACCCTTTCTGTACGAAAAGACGCTGCTGGACCTGGATTTGTCCTCCTCCGCGTCCTCCCCCCGGTAGTGCTCTAACGCCAAATACTCCGCAAAGAGCTCAGTGTTACTCAGGCACTGCAGAATTGCATTCATGTAACAAGTGTTCCCATGATTCTTGAGCCCGGACACTCCGGGGATCTTGTCTCCGGCCAGAAAGCAGTCGCTTTCAGCTGAGGGGACGGAACCTTTGGCACCAGTCTTAAATAAAGTGAAGCCCCCGTCGTCTTTCTCGTGTTCGGCGGCGTGTTCCTCCGTGCCGAAGTGAGACAGGGTAGAGAGAGTCCTCAGCACCCTGCTCATGAAACTCCCCACGGAGCGCACGGAGCCCCTGCGGAACAGCTTCTTGCTGAAAGATTTCTTTTCTTTAGTCGCCGATTTAGACATCACTGCGATTATCGGAGACCCACGGCAAATAGGCTGTAAATTACAAAATAGCGCAAGATGTTCGTAAGTTAGCTTGAATAAGCGGACAGTCTAACGCTCGAACATTTTCAGTGCCTTATCATGGAATCTGGATGTTTACTGTGAAATTCCTTGCTCATTTTGTCGGAGGCAAGTTCTCTTTTTATGGTAATTTTTGGATAAAAATAAGCCATAGCAAGATATCCATCTAGCCCAGCCAGGCTACCTGTCAAACCAACGTAATAGCCCCCTTTCCCTTTCTCGCTAGTGCGCGTCCCTGAAAAAGCCAGCCAGGACACGACATTCAGCATCGAGCTGCCACTGTCCTTCTTAGGCATATTCCAGCCCAGGCTTGCCGGTTCGCACTGCTAGCTGGGCTCAACGGTCCTAATAGACATTGCACCGACTGATTAACTCAAGCAAAGATTTTAAATAGCTGGCCAGTCAAAACAACAATTTATCTCCTACTGAAATACTTCCCATGTTATTCGTATGTAGTTAGCTAGCTAAGCTACAGCACTGTATTATTAGCATGCACGCTAGGCGACTGCAAGGTGTCTATAACAAACAAGCCAGCAAGAAAGGGTTTTCCCAGCAAAAAGCAGGCCATGTCGCAGAATTCACAAGCGTGCAGCCACTAACATTCCTTCATTGCAAAACAACAGCTAGCGGGCTAGCTAGCTAAACAGCTGATGTCAGCAAAGTCAAAATATCAGTTATATTATTTTTCCAATGAGCTCAAGTATATGATTAAACAAACTGAAGCTGCACCCCGAAATGTCATTACTAGTAGCTAACCACCTCAGCTCGTAATGCTCTTGCAGTCATTTCAGAACAAGGTGACTGCCAATCACTTTGCTGTTTTGCAAATGAAATGCTCCTGCAGATTTCCCCCGGTCTCGCCGCTGTTGCAGGAAAGCCCCCTGAAATTCCACACGAGACGCTGTAAGCGCTGCTTCCTTTCGGTAGAACACTCCGGTGGTATTCCAGCCTTCGAATAAGCATAGCTTCCGAGAGAGGTCTCTTTCGTTCATGTTTTTTTCCCTCTCTCAAAGCAGGAATTTAGTTTCCAAATCCTGGTCCATTGTAACGAGGGCCGCTTCTCTCCTCTCCATCAACTAGAACCCCTGGCACTGCAGGGCGGTGGTAACGTTTGACGTCAGAGTCCGACAATGAGGATGCAGGTATCCTGTATTGGCTTATGTGTCGGGTGCAGATGCGGATTTATAGCAGAGGATCTTGCGTTGAAACCCGCAGCGAGTGTGTTTTCTCACGTCATGTGAAATTCTGCGTGTTGCAACTTAACTGAAATACATATAGCCTAGTTGTCAGCAACATGAGCGCGACAGCCTGCTAACTTCATACAGTGCATTTTAGCGTCAGTCAGGGTGCATTTCAGGTAGCGCAAACGACCCGGAAAACCTAATAATATGGTACTCTGGAACCAATCTTTACTGCAGTTGAAATGAATGAGGGAAGATTTACGGGAAGGTTGTTTTGGAAATAAATCCTGGCATGCATGACCTTGGTGTTACTGAAGAATGGCCTTTTTCTTGATGGATACTTCACAAATGCATCCAAAACATACTTGTGTATGCAAACTATTTGGCGCACCTTTATGAACTTAATTTCAACTTTCAATCAAATCAGCTAGTATTCACTGCTTGTATAATAGTTGTGCATTTTGTGATTTAATTGGCATCAAAGCCTTGTACATGTCTGTACAAAACAGTTATCGGTTCATTTGTGTCTCGGACACGTAGGCCTGTGTTTTAGAAAAGGGCACGTTCTGATGTAACCCTATCAATCCCAGCAAACAACACAAAGTGTTTCACACCAGGGTGCAGGAGAATGTCTGTGCTGGCCTTTTAAAGGGAGAACGTGAGAGTTAAATGGAGTTTATGACCTCTGCAAACCTTTCATTCATTCATTCATTCATTCATTTATGTAATGATTGATTGATTGGTTCATTCTGGGCCTAGTTTACAACATGCAGTTCAGTTTGAATTAAGGTAGTGGGGGGGATTCTCTACCAATAAATTGTATTATTAATAACATTATTAATATTATTAATAATAATAATTATTATTATTATTATTATTATTATTATTTTATTATTTTTATTTTTATTATTCAATGACCATTTAAAAAAACTGGTAAACGAAGATGCATGGATTCCCTCAACATCTGTCCTGAACTCTGACTCATAATTGGATGTGTGGCAAGTCTGATGATTACCAAGATTAATGGGAATAATTTGTTTTACCTTCATTTAACTAGAAAATGAAATGTGAAACATATCATCTCTTTCACTTCGGAAGTAGCTCATGGGCAGAACTTAAATAAATACTAGAATTACACAACAACACTCACCAATGATACACAATACAAATGGCAATAGTTGAAAACAGTGACAGACATCCAGCACAACTCCCTGAAAATGTGCCGTTGTTTTTGCATGTTCTTTTAGAAGCATTAGCAGTGGATAGTTAGAAGAAACTATTCCAGTTCTGTCAATATAACGGTGGTCTTCTGGTCCAATACCATAAGGTTTCTGAAACTGGTTTCGCTGTGCTGTGCTTTATCTGGCTTGCAAACAGCTGCGTGCTCTTGCAGCTTCAGGTGTCTAAGACCAGACAGGGCATCTTGTGGAGGGGGTCTGTGTATTTACAGGGATGAGGGGGAATCTTATCAATGGGGGACTGATGAAGTTATGTATCTGCGGAGGATAAACACCATCATTCTTCTGCATGCAGACATGGATCACATCTAACCTGTTTATCCACTACGAGAGCATCAATTTTCTGCACCAGCCAGGCAGCAATTACAACTAACACCTGCAAACCGTACCTCAGTAATGAGAGGGTATGACAGCAGAGAACTGTACGTCTCCTCTTTGTCTTCTGACATGTGGAATTACAGATAGAAAAGAAGCCATGAAATTGAGACAATACTTAAACAATTACATTGACATGTTAGTTAAAAACCTGAAACACACCCACATGCATGCAGTCGTATGCACATACATGCACACACCCACATACACATGCACGTACACACATGCACACGCCCACACACACATGCACGTACACACATGCACACACCCACACACACATGCACGTACACACATGCACACGCCCACACACACATGCACGTACACACACACACACACATGCACACACCCACACACAGATGCACGTACACACACACACACATGCACACACCCACTCACACATGCACGTACACACACACACATGCACACACCCACACACACATGCACGTACACACACATGCACACACCCACACACACAGACACACATGCACACACCCACACACACATGCACGTACACACACATGCACACACCCACACACACATGCACATACACACACATGCACACACCCACACACACAGACACACACGCACACACCCATACACACACACACACACACACACACACATCTCCACAGAAGAAAGGACACTGAGATTTAGCTGAAATTATTAACAGTGGGACCCATGCTGTTTGGAACAAAGACAATTGTTTATTGTGATTTGGTCCTGCACTCCACAAATTTCAGTACACAACAGAACAGCTAAGCCATAATTTCATGGGTCTACGATATACCCATGAAGTGAAAAAAATATGTGCTGCCACACTGCTTACTTGCAACACTTGCAAAACTTTATTACTGACGTTTCGGTCAGAGACCGAATTACCCATAAAACACTTTGCGTCAGTTGAAAGTATTTTATGGCCAAGACAGTTAGCTCTGCTTGGCTTAAAGCATCCAGTCAAAATTATTTAACTTTGCAAAGCAGCAGCATGAGACAGAAGAGACAGATCTTGAAGGTTGAAGGTTGTTGTAGAGTGAAGAACAAATCCTCAGATGTGAAGCCATTGACCTGCTTTCCTCAAAGCTCCACACGATCTCTCATTCCTGTAGAGCTACCCCGTGGGAGATGGGGTGTGGCTGCACTGGGTTGGTGATGAGGCTGTGAGGTCCTCTTCAGATGACCAACATCCTCTCCTCACCTTCAGTATGATGTCACCAACCCACACCTCCCTCGGTAAAACCTACACCCCCCTCCCTCAGCCCTAAGAGTAGGGGTTTCACACACTGCCACCTGGAGGCAAAGAAAAATAAGATGCAATGTCAAGGAAGCACAGTTTCCCCAATGACAAGCAATTAACAAGAGCAAACAGTCAGGTCTGGATTTGATCCTATTGCAATGCACTCTGTTCTTAAGCTTGAATAATGCATTCTGTTATCATTTTCTTAACAAGTAACATTCACATTTTTTATGTTTCTTTTTTTTAAGTAGACCTCTGCAAAATGTGTAACAACAAAATATCAACACTGAACACTCAACAATTTGTTAGCCAAAGCATATTGAGACTGACCTTGAATTTCTGAAAAAAGAAATTTGCTAATAGCAGTTTTGGCATCAGGAGGAGACAGAGCGATCTGATGGAGATTTTAGCAAATCAAGATCATACTGTTGCTTTTCTATCTCAAGTGAAGTCTGACCTGAGAAGCCAGCATAACTGTCTGATCAGGCCGATCTCCTCCTCTTCTCTTCTCCTCCCTGTGCCTCTCTCTCCATTTCACATCTCTCCTTCAGATCCACAAGGAAGACAAACCACACAGGTAAATATTTTATCACGCCCATCACAGACTGCCAATCAGATTAGTTGACCTTTAAATTACAGAACAGTGTGTCTGTGCAGTGTACAACCTAATTGGACCTCCTGGGATGAGTTTCCTGGCAAAGATAGTTCTATTTTTCCTCTTCTTCATCAAAGCCTCCTTCTTCTGCACCATTGTTCAGGAGTCCCACAATCTGCACTGTACGGGACTGCCTCAATCCTAGACTGCACTGTTCAAGAACAGAGCAGTCCCAGACTGCACTGCTTAGGAGTTCCATGATTCCAGAAATTTCTGTTCAGGAATGCCGCAATCCTGGAATGCATTATTCAGGAACCCCGTGATCCCAAACTATGCTCTTCAGGAATGTTGTGATCTCACAATGCACATTTCAGGAATGCTTTGTTTCAAGACTGTGCTATTCAGGAGCGCCATCATCCCAGAAAGAGCTGTTCAGGATTTCCGTGATCCCACAACATGTCGTTCGTGAATGCCGCAATCCCGGACCACAATCCCAGACAGCACTGTTCAGGAACATTGCAATCCCATACCACGCCGTTCGGGCTACAACTAGCTAGCTCCAATCATATCACAGGAGAGCTATGTCAGGATAATCTCAGAATAGTCTGCCACTAGGCTTTCAGTTCCAAGCAAAGGCCACTGGGCCTGCCGCACACAAGCAGGGAGGAGCTTGATTCTGTGACTCCGTAGATTCAACACCGTCAAACAAAACAGTCTAAACACCTGTCCTCCGGTTGAAGAAGGTACCAGCACAGCCTGAAAAATGGCTCTTATCCCTGCTCGCATTAACTTCTCATTCCTAACAGGAAGGTGAATCCAGACTGAGCATCATCAGGCCAGTAAATAATTTCACTGTTGAGTGAGGTCTGTGAGAAGGGACGAGATCCAGGTGAAACAGAGCCTAAATCCAATACCACACAGGCCGCGTTTCATTTCTCGAAAAACGGGCAGCGTGATGGATGCTTTGTTGTAGGTTCGTCGGAAGGTGATAAAGATTTCAGATCGGGATCCTGTGAGATATTCTGCCGTTGTTCATGCCTGTGACAGCCGGTGAAAAATCCCTGCTGGCACAGTTTGCCGCACTGAGGCTGATGGGTAAATCCACCGAATAAAATACCGAGGGCAGTTAGCGTTGTTTATTGCGCGACAGCAGATGTGGAATTCAAGCTTTAACCGGTTGGGGTGCAATTAGCAAATGTCTTGTTACCACAACACACGCTGTGTCACGTGCGTGCAGCAGTGACAAGAAGGAACTAATATGGCATTTTTAAAAATCAAGTCACAGAGCTGCACGCTAGCGTTGCCATGACCACTCATAAAAACGCGACTTTGGGCTTCTTTTTTCCGAAGTCACGGGTTGCAGCTTTTTTGGGCTTGTTTTAAAAATCCAGTCACTTATTTTAAAGCATAGGAAGCAACCCCTTTTTTCTCATTCGTGGTCACATAGGCTTAATGGTGAAAGCTTGTTTCTGATGACGTAGTGGCTTATTCGTCTTGAGAAATCTACTAGCGTTTTTCTGAGATTTGCGTGTTATCAGATGAGCACTCCCAATCATTTTGCGCTCATGCATCCATCCATCCATCCATCCAACCATTATCTAACGCACTCATTCCTGGTCAGGCTTGTTGGGAGGTCAAAACGTATCCCAGCGTGCATTGGGCGAGAGACAGAAATACATGCTAGAAAAGGTCACCAATCCATCATAGGGCACACACACCATTCACTCACACACTCATATCTACGGGCAATGGGTTTCCCCCTTGAGCCTGGTTCTTTCCGAGGTTTCCTCCCATCTGCCACAGGGAGTTTTTTCTTGCCACTGTTGCCTTAGGCTTGCTCCTGTGGGGGTTTAGGCCAGGGTTGTCTGTAGAGCGTATTGTGACAACTGCTGTAAAATACGCTATACAAATAAAACTTGATTTGATTTGATTTGAATTTAGACTACGATACATCACATTTTCACATAAAACATTGCATTTTGGCCATCGGATCTGCATTGGTGAGATAGTTTTTGAGCGAGGGTGAGGACAAGTTTGATCTGCAACGGTTTGCATTGGAGGCTGCATCTGATCTCAGTTGTCTGAGCACAGTTTGTAACTAATAGACGAGTCAGTCAGTTTATATCCAAATGCACTGATGCAGTCAAAGGCTGGTACCGATCAGAGCTATTTTTAAAGTTGAACAAGAACTGGCTTAATAGCATTAATTATAACGTCTGTCATTTTATCAGGGATTAATTTACACATCTAATGGCGTGGGTTAGGGTTAGGGTTAGGGTTAGGGTTAGGGTTAGGGTTAGGGTTAGGGTTAGGGTTAGGGTTAGGGTTAGGGTTAGGGTTAGGGTTAGGGTTATTTGAATTAAAGCAAAAATCAAAAAAAAAGGCAGGTTCAATTGCATCTTTGTCATCAAGCGAATCTAGTATTGCATGCAGGCCTGTAATGAAAATCGTTTAATCAGGTCTGCTGTGCTGCACACTGAACAGGTTAGTGGTGTGTTCTTCCTGCTGCTCTGACTGCTGCCCGTGGCCAGACCGATGCTGCGTCACCCCCAAGTTTCTGCGTGTTTTAGAGAAACACATGCTCATCACTACCGGTAATTTACAACAACCGTTGCGGATCGTGTCCTGTATTGAGCGCCATTTGGATGAAGCGAGTCATTTTGGCACTGAAATGTATGCATATTTTAGCACAGTTTAAATATGCATGACCCTGACAGTGCAATCTGTCATCGCAGGTAGTGCGGTTCCCTGGGCCTAACACCCATTGTGGGTGCTTTGTAAATCGCACCCCACCCCCTCCCCCCTCCCCCCCTGAGACTTAATTTAGCCCTGAAAGGTCTTGTTCAGACAGTGCTTCCTGTGTACTAACAACTGCTTGTGGATGCAGCTGTAAAACCTGACAGACAGGTCTTCAATGCTCAGTGTGCTGACCTGCTGCCATTAACATTCCAGTAATACACCCTATCAGCTAAACTTTACCAGCATCAAGAAACCAAGCTACTGGGGTTTAATACATTTTTAAAAATGCCTCAAAACCTTCCCGGCTGCAGCCGTGCTGGACCACGGTTTGTCAGCTCAGGTTATAAGTTCTGTCGGGAGTCTTTGGGCACCCTTTAAAACGTGGAGATTTGATCCACGAGCATTCTCTGTAATGTGCATGCGCAGATCTGGTTTTCTACTTGAATTGATTCTGATTTAAATTGTGCTCAAAACTGAAGTCAGAAATGTAGCATCTTGTAATACCAAAAAATACCTGGGTTTTAGCACCCTCTATGGTCTGCACCTGGATGCTGCAGCGTAGTGCCAAATGAATAGCAGCTGTTCTGTGAGGATTATCTCATTCAAACTGATGCCCACCTTAAAAATCAAAAAGCATTTCAGGCTAAATAAACTTGTGTAATCAGCTGCTTTAGAGAGGTGAGTTAACTGTGCAATATGCTGCTGGGTGGGTCCCATACCCATACAGCACTGAGAGTTTAACAGGGTGGGTCCCGGCGCTGAGAGCTTTGTGGTTTTTAGAGTTTTGCACAGAATGACTACACTGACCACAGACTCTCACCCCTCACGGAACATTAAACTCCGTACCACCCGATCTGGTGTAATCCACACACCAGCTCTGTGGCCCAAATGTGGGTTACTTTGTGTTCTAGATAAACCTCTAGTTCAGCACTTTGTGTCCTCCTGTGAGCATACTGCACAGTGTGTGTCATAGATACACAGTGCACCTGCATCATCGATCTCTGTGGTTTGCATTCACCCGCATGTGTTTACTTTCATGTTTATGCCAGTTGGTTTACTGATGACTGTTCCGTCTGCTTAAAATATGTTCTTCCTCGTTTCTACAACATAGTGCTTCAGAAATACGTTGTGGCAGGGCCTGGTTTGTGGGAGATTTGTAGGGCAATCAAAGGACCACGCCTACTGGTTAAGTAGGCACACGCACCTGGACTGCATTACCAATTAATCCAGGTATTTAAAGTGTGCTCTCTTCCCAGTAGGCATGATCCTTCGATTGCCCTGAACATCTCCAACAAACCGAGCCCTGCCACATACGTATGTGAGCAGAATTTTGCCAGAGCAGCTTACTACTCACAGAACCCACAGTGCATAGATCGAAAAGGAGGGGAGTGGGAAATGAAGAAGCCTGAGTTTTTTTTCCAGCTGTATTAGCTGATGCGATAAGTTCTTTTCTTTGACATGGACTTCATGTCCCATCACTCCCTGGATCCTGAGTTTCTACTGACTGGGCATGTGTAAGTCCTGTCCCAGAATCTGTGCATTATTACCGCCTTTGCTCAGTCTATGATCTCCTGGGCCTATAATGCAATGCGTTTGGCTAATTTCATATAGGGTGCATATTTGGTACGTTTTTTTTGTTACTCACAGTCCTGACACAGCGCAACGTCTTGCCCGTCGAGGCGGTTTTTGTGCAGCGTTTACTTGAAAATCTGAGAAGTGCAGCAGTTCTTTGAAAAAAGTGGCGGGGAGGCGTTCGGCGATGTGACCACAAAGCCGCACGTTCAGGCACAAGGGCTGCGAGGAGACGAGAAGCTCACCTGAACCTGAGCTCTTAGAAAACAGACAAATACGCTGCATGATTTTTTTCATAGGTCAAAACAAAGTGAGGTTTGGTTTTGTGTGTAAGTTTTACCTGAGTTGTACATCAAAATAAAGGAAAAAAATGCACGTGTGTATTATTATTGGTAATCCAGTTTTTTTTTGTGTGACCACATTTATTGTGGTTACACTAATAAGCACTAATAAGCACTAGTGCTTACTAATGGCTATATTGCCACGCTATATTGTGTACACTATATTTATACTGTTGTGAAGGCATTTTGCTCCACTGCCACTACTGCCAACTAACTAACTAGCTATCTAACTAATATGTTGAACATTTATCAGCACTTAATAATCAAGTATTGTGAATTTCTTAGATGTTGCCCAAAAGAAACATTATAAGTGACCTGAAGTAAAAATCCTTGTGTTACTGATTGATAACTCTTTTTAAGATATTGCTTGTGACCAGTTCGGAAATCCCAGGGAAAAGTCACCATCCATTACCATGCATTTATTTAAGTTGTCAATTCACCAAACCAGTGATTCTTGATGCAAGGATCGCCAGAATAGTTTCAGTCAATAAAACATGTTATTTGGAAGCAAATGTCAAATCAAAGGGCTCAACATAAAGAGATTGTGCAGATGTAGTCGTCCAGGGCTCAGTTTGCATTAAGGTTGGTCATACGACCAGCCGCTACATCCAGCGTTCACCGTACGTCTGGCATTGTTGTGCCTCAGTTGGTGTGAGCTTGATGCTAACATTGGCAGGTACTAATAAAGGCTGATGTTTGCATGCAGAGTCGTTTGCAGAAGTGTGAACTCGTACTTTCCATGTTGCAGCAGAAGTTGCCGGTTTCTTGTAAGACAGCTGAGGCAGAGAGCAGAGAGAATTGTGAAGGGGGAGGGTTAATTTAAAAATCAAATATTCATGTAAAACCTTGAATCATGTTCTGTTCCATTTTGCATTGTTCTTTTGTGCATGCTCAGTAAGGGGACCTGCTGGGTGGGTATGTTAGGATGTAATTCAGATCTGAGCGATGCTAAAATGTTAGCCTCCAGTTGAGCCCTGAAAGGCTGGACAAGAACAGGAGATGCACATAAATATCAGACAGGGTAGCTGTCACCAGGTGGGGGTCCTACTGTATGACCCAAAGAGGTTCCTACCTGCAGTTTTGCAGGGACACTGCAGCATTTGATCCTATTATTGGCTGTCGTTAAAACCTCAGGCTTTAATCTCTACACTGCAGAACTGCATTACAATTGGAATGGCTAATCTTTATTTCACAGATTCAGATTGTTGTTCCAGTTGCAATGCAGTCCTGTAGTCTATGCCAGTGGTTCTGGATCTCGATCTCAGGGTACCACTGTGTACGCTGGTTCTTGTTCCAACCAAAATTGAGGGGAAATAATAATAACAGTTCTGAGATTACGACCGTGTTTGGACTGAAAACTAGCATACACACAGGGGTCCCCCAGGACTGAGTTTGGGAACCACCGGTGTCAACCAGAGGTTTAAACTATTAACTTCAGTTAAGCCCACTGCAACTGACCCTTTTATCCTGTCGGCAAGGGGAAACCCTAACTGTGAAAAAGAAAACTGTAAGTCTTATCAGCAAGGGGATCCCCTAGCTAATCGCATAGCCTTGTTTATGATGAGGAACTTGTGGTTTTGTAAGCTGTAAGAACAAGGCTCTGCAGCTAAAAGAGAGGATGTGAATGTTTTTAATAGAAATTCCCACAAAAGGCCAACGGTCAGTGTGTTTGTTTACCTTCAAGGCAGAGCAGGCATACAATTAAACACAACAATAGCAATATTCTAACAGCCACACAATGTTCTATTAGTGTTGTATTCATTTTTGTTGATTACTTTGAAACCAAGATATGATCAAGGTTTGTCCTTAACGTTTCAAGATGTCTTACTCACATTAATAAATACAAATTACAGTCTCACCATCTGCTTAGAATATGAGGAACCATTGATGACATTTTCTTCATAGAATTGTATCATGCTGGGTGCTTTTCAGTATCGTTTCTCTTTCAAATTCAAGCGTGTGATCAAAACACAACCAAATTTTAGCTCCAAGAGCCGTTATAAGATGCATCATTAATATTTCAGGTGCTTCCGAAAAGCCTCCTTACCAATGGTGCGCTTGCGACATGCATCGTTTCCTTACTGCAACCATGCAGTCAGCAAATTCATAAGTAGACCTCAGAGAGCCTCCTACCCAGGAACACTCTTACTCTGCGCATCGTGTGAATTGCGTCGGTTAAAACTGCCCTAAAAAACTGGAGCATCCATATGCTGGTGTGCTTCGATAGCCATCTTGTATCCGGTGTACATCATACACTGATCAACCGTTTCTTAGCCTAACACAATGATTGGTCCCTTAATTGGGTCAAAACCAAGACTGCCATACATTGCTGCATATTGTAATATAAGTTATAACGCACCAAATGATGATAATATCCAGTTTCAAACTGTCATAACGGGGCTTTCATAATGGTCTACATTAAAACAAGATGCCATATGTGTCATAGGGTTTTATTACATTTGTTACACAGCCCTAAAGCTTTATAAACCCTTTATGCTACAGATATGAAGGCCTTGTGGGCTCAGTGGCAGACATAGAACTGTTGAATCTGTGAAACCAGCTTCAGTGAAGATGTAACCCTTTTGAATCTGTGAAACCAACTTCAGTGAAGACATAAAGCTGCTGAATCTGTGAAATCGGCTTCAGTAAATACATAGCGCTGTTGAATCTGTGAAACCAGCTTCAGTGAAGACATAAAGCTGCTGAATCTGTGAAATCGTCTTCAGTAAAGACGTACCACTGCTGAATCTGAATCTGTGAAACCAGCTTCAGTGAAGACATGGCGCTGTTGACTCTGTGAAACCAGCTTCAGTGAAGATGTAATATTTTTGAATCTGTGAAATCAGCTTCAGTGAAGGCGTAGCACTGTTGAATCTGTGAAACCAGCTTCAGTGAAGACATGGTGCTGTTGACTCTGTGAAACCAGCTTCAGTGAAGATGTAACATTTTTGAATCTTGAATCTGTGAAATCAGCTTCAGTGAAGGCGTAGCACTGTTGAATCAGTGAAACCAGCTTCAGTGAAGACGTACCATTTCTGAATCTGTGAAACCAGCTTCAGTGAAAATGTAGCACTGTTGAATCTGTGAAACCAGCTTCAGTGAAGACGTACAGCTGCTGAATCTGTGAAATTGGCTTCAGTAAAGACATAGCGCTGTTGATTCTGTGAAACCGGCTTCAGTGAAGATGTAACACTTTTGAATCTGTGAAATCAGCTTCAGTGAAGACATACAGCTGCTGAATCTGTGAAATCGGCTTCAGTAAAGACATAGTGCTGTTGACTCTGTGACACCAGCTTCAGTGAAGATGTAACACTTTTGAATCTGTGAAACCAGCTTCAGTGAAGACATGGCGCTGTTGAACCTGTGAAACCAGCTTCAATGAAGACGCACCACTGTTGAATCGGTGGAACCAGCTTCAGTGAAGATGTAGCACTGCTGTATCTGTGAAACCGGCCTCCACATATTTAAATGTATAATTCAATGTATTACAGTATATTTGTACAATATATATATAAATATAATTTCATTGTGTAAATTTTACTGCTCTTTCATGATGATTTATACCGCTAAAGAAAGTCTTGATGGTTTTAAAGCCACAGTACTCTTTCTGTTGACATTTAAAAGTGCTATATCACTCATCGTTTTCGCGAGTACACAGTTTACATTATGCTGCAAAACAGGAACGTGTTTGAGGGACATTTCTATGGAAACCACAAAGCCACATCCTTGTGACGTGGTACCCGATTTGCTCCGATGTCGCAGACAGCCCAACAGTACGGGCGCCAAACTGTGAGTGAAACAGACCATGGCTTGGAGTGCTTCGGCTTTACTCATCACAATACCTGTCAATATCTAAAATTATATATAACAATCTGATGAGGATATAAAGGTATGTGCACTACATTTTAATTACTCTGGTGAGACGAGAATGTATGTATGTTCAATTTATGACTCTGTATAACTACATGGTATCTTCAGTGTATTTCCCATGTGGTTTAATGATTTAAGCTGATAACACCATACATTCTGCCGTTACTTATCAATAATGCATAGCGGCATGTGATCATGATTGTATTCATTTGTCTTTTTAAGCAAACTGAAATAGAACAATGTATATTGGCGGGTACGATCATGATAAAGTGCAGCGAAAAAAGAAAAAAAATTGTATTGTTTATTGAAGACGCGTCTTTAAAAATAGACCTGCCTGGAATGAGTAATGTGTTGAATGTGTTATGACAAGTAGGAATTTTTCTAAAATGTCAGACAAGAATGAAACAAGAATGACGGTGGTTTTGTATTCAGTTACGCAGTAGCTAGAGGCGGTCGAGTTTGCTTGTCTTTAAAACCCTTCCTAAATAATCATTTGTTGTAGTGTCAATCATGGATGATGAATTCAAACTTTGAAAAAGATGGAGCCGATGGATAAAGCATGAACATTTTAGAGGATTCTTTGGATCTGTGTGAGTGATAATGGACTATTTTTATGATCTATTATTGGAAACACATATAGGAAAAAATGAGGTTAAAAAAATAAGGTTAAGTAATTATGAATTATGATTGCTAAAAATGTACACATAAGTACAAGTTCCAAAATGTATATGTTTAACAAATAACAAAATGTGTATAACAGCAAAATATTATCAACCTGTATTTTCTAAGCAAATTATGTACATATATAAAATGTCTCTCTTTTGCTTTTTTTATTTTTTTTTTACAGAAAATGATTATGATGGGAATTATGCTTGAGTAAATGCACTGCAAAAGTATCCTAAATAACCATCATCATCCATAGCACTATATTATTGCAGTGGTTTATAATACTATAAATAATATAACAGTTTTGATTACATTGACCACACAGCCTATGAGAAAGATAGCAGACGGAAGTGGATAATGTATTTCTCTTTTATTTCTCCAGGTCTTAAGTTGTGTCTGGAGTCACCTGTGATATATCGGCTTCCCAAAGGAATCAATGCATCTGGACCCCAATCCGCACTATGAGTGTCCAACAGGCTGGCTTGATTTCCCTGGGGCTTTTGGTCATGTTGCAACACTGTAGGTTCATTTATTTCATATAAATCTGCTTTCATCATTTCCCAGATTAAATTTTTGTCAAAGCCAAATTTTCCTGTAATCGGTCAGTTTCTGTCAGACTACGGCTGATGTTAGACAAGTTTGCTGTTCCAAAATCAGCGGGGAGCATGGCTCTCCCTAAGGCTGAGGGCATGAGCGAGTGCAAACAAAATGGCCGAGCTGTTGTCTGCTAAGCACATGATGCAGGGGTGTAAACCACAGGACACTGAGGACAGGAACCTGTATTAGGCGAAAGTAAGAGGGTAGGCGTTTGTCGTTCTGTGTTCTGTTCACGCTGGCCGTGACGGGTGCAGCCCTGGTAGAGGCCTAAAGAGGGGCCACATCATTTCAAACGTCGTTTGTTGCAATGCGGCCGTTGTCCTTGGCACGCCTGCTTGGCGTGTATTCCTGCTCATGCCAAGCCCTGTTACAGGCTTCGAAAGCCACTCTGAGAGGCTACACTTGAACGAGTGGCTAAGGACCAACTCTGCTTCGTACGTGTTTGAATTACATTACATTGATCTCCACACTAATAGGGACATGGTTTGCCCACCGGGTAACCAGTGTTCTCAAAGAAGCACATGCTTCGCTGAAGGTCTTCAGGCCAAAGCATTGCCACTGTGACAACAAAATAAGTGAATTTATGCAGAAGTAACAGTGTGCGGAATTATTATTATTTTTGATACTTCTAATAATTCCAGTGAAAGCAGTCCACGCTAACAGCATGTCCTCTTCTGCTTCGTCTGCAGGCGCATGTGTCTGTAATGTGACCTGCTCCACGGACTTCATAGCCCGGTTAAACTGCTCCTGTTCAGCTCCTGGGCCCGTGGTACCCTGCAGGGTGGAGGCAGAATGCTGGTGGGTACACTTTCAGGAATGTAGTCCAGAATTAATTAGCTATGGCACTGGCCAGGCAGGAATGTAGTCAAGATTGAATTAGTTACAGCACTGGACAGGGAGGAATTCAGTTCAGATTTAATTAGTTATAGTACTGGACAGGGAGGAATTAAGTCCAGATTTAATTAGTTATAGCACTGGACAGGCAGGAATGTAGGCCAGATTTAATTAGTTATAGTACTGGACAGGCAGGAATGTAGTCCAGATTTAATTAGCTATGGCACTGGACAGGCAGGAATGTAGTCCAGATTTAATTAGTTATAGTACTGGACAGGCAGGAATGTAGTCCAGATTTAATTAGCTATGGCACTGGACAGGCAGGAATGTAGTCCAGATTTAATTAGCTATGGCACTGGACAGGCAGGAATGTAGTCCAGATTTAATTAGTTATAGTACTGGACAGGCAGGAATGTAGTCCAGATTTAATTAGCTATGGCACTGGACAGGCAGGAATGTAGTCCAGATTTAATTAGTTATAGTACTGGACACGGAGGAATTAAGTCCAGATTGAATTAGTTATTGCACTGGACAGGCAGGATTGTAGTCCAGATTTAATTAGCTATGGCACTGGACAGGCAGGAATGTAGTCCAGATTTAATTAGTTATAGTACTGGACAGGCAGGAATGTAGTCCAGATTTAATTAGCTATGGCACTGGACAGGCAGGAATGTAGTCCAGATTTAATTAGTTATAGTACTGGACAGGCAGGAATGTAGTCCAGATTTAATTAGTTATAGTACTGGACAGGCAGGAATGTAGTCCAGATTTAATTAGTTATAGTACTGGACAGGCAGGAATGTAGTCCAGATTTAATTAGCTATGGCACTGGACAGGCAGGAATGTAGTCCAGATTTAATTAGTTATAGTACTGGACAGGGAGGAATTAAGTCCAGATTTAATTAGTTATAGCACTGGACAGGCAGGAATGTAGTCCAGATTTAATTAGCTATGGCACTGGACAGGCAGGAATGTAGTCCAGATTTAATTAGTTATAGTACTGGACAGGGAGGAATTAAGTCCAGATTTAATTAGTTATTGCACTGGACAGGCAGGAATGTAGTCCAGATTTAATTAGTTACGGCACTGGACAGGAAAAAATATAGCCCAGATTTAATTAGTTATGGCACTGGACAGGGAAGAATGTAGTTCAGATTTAATGAGATACGATAATGGACTATGAGATATTTTATCTGAACTACCAAGGATTATTACTTTCAAGTAATAGTAGATAACAGTATCAAGAATTAATGTTCTGATTATATAGTTCAAATACAAACGTACAACTTTTACAAACAACACAACTATAATAAGAATATATGTTTTATTTAATTCACGTGAAAAGAAGCAGGGAAACCAATCTCCTGTCATACCACACTGTTCTCATTTGCATATTTGCTATGATTAGTATGACTGGTCAGATGCATGATGCTGATATATATATCGGTATTTGATTGAACTGGCCACAGTGATGAGGTTTATGAATTTGATTGGACTGGTTACAGTAATGAGGTTTATGAATTTGATTTAATGGGCCACAGTGATGAGGTTTATGAATTTGATTGAACGGGCCACAGTGATGAGGTTTATGAATTTGATTGAACGGGCCACAGTGATGAGGTTTATGAATTTGATTGGACTGGTTACAGTGATTAGGTTTATGTATTTGATTGGACTGGTTACAGTGATTAGGTTTATGTATTTGATTGGACTGGTTACAGGGATTAGGTTTATGTATTTGATTGGACTGGTTACAGTGATTAGGTTTATGAATTTGATTGGACTGGTTACAGTGATGAGGTTTATGAATTTGATTGAACGGACCACAGTAATGAGGTTTATGAATTTGATTGAACGGGCCACAGTGATGAGGTTTATGAATTTGATTGGACTGGTTACAGTGATGAGGTTTATGAATTTGGTTATGATTGAATGGTTACAGGGATACCGTGGATTATGTGAATGGAAGCTGTGAAATCAGTCCTCCGCAAACATGGTGCCAAATGGAACCCGAAGATTTCGGTGACATCATTTCCATTGGCATCAATTGCATAGCAAGAGTGAAGTACCCCAATGAGGAGAAAAATGAGCGGGAAGACTACACACATATGAAACTGTACCAGCACAGTGAGTACACATACCTGAAACTGTACCACCATGGTACACACCCAACTGTACAGCACAGTGATACATACACCTGAACTACATGCATGAGTAATACCCTAAACTGTACCAGCGCAGTGAGTACATATACCTGAAACTGTACCAGCACAGTGAGTACATATACCTGAAACTGTACCAGCGCAGTGAGTACATATACCTGAAACTGTACCAGCACAGTGAGTACATATACCTGAAACTGTACCAGCACAGTGAGTACATACACCTGAAACTGTACCACACATGGTACATTACTGAACTGCACAGTGAGTACATACACCTGAAACTGTACCAGCGCAGTGAGGTACATACACCTGAAACTGTACCAGCGCAGTGAGTACACAAACCTGAAACTGTACCAACACAGTGAGTACACACACCTGAAACTGTGCCAGCACAGCGCTGCTTACAGCCAAACCCCAAACCTATACATTGCCCTGAGTTTCTGACTGTCTTTGTGTCCATCTGTCTGTCCCACAGTCAGGCTACTGCCCCCCCTGAACATGCAGCTGGCGGAAGACAGCGGGGTCTACAACTTCTCCTGGGAAATGGCCTACACAGAGGAGGAGAACTATTACCTGATTCCCTACCTGATGTACAGGGTTCGAATACGAAAAGTAGAGGAACCGCTGAAGGTAACCTGTCCCACATAGCAAAATTGTCAGTGTTAAATCAACACTTACAGAGTAAAGTTCACACTGATAGCATACACCTTTTATCCAGTGTGAGCTCATTTAAACTCCAGCCAAATGTGTAGAGTCAGTTTTGTTGGAATTTAAATAAAATTTTTTTTAAAAAACACAAATTCTTTGTTTGGACAATAAAAAACAAACCATAAATTGTGGGATTTTGACCATATGAGAGAGAGTGAATTAATAACACAACAGAATACATTTTACCACAAAAATGAATCTGTATCTACAGTCAGAAAATGTGAAAAATTGTACCTATAGGGGTAAAGTTGCTCGTCACTGGGGTAGTACCCTCAAAGGTAAGCCCAATGTACCCTTCACCACTTGAGATTAGTGTTCTAAGGTACAAATATGACGCAGTCAGGGAACATTCACAGGAGCTGTACCTTAGAGAAAACAAAACCACAGCCCTTTTTCTGACTGTGTATACTGCATACTCAATGTCTATCATGATGGACAATTATACATCGAATGAGTCCAGCTTCACGGTAAAAATTCTCGGTGTTAAATAACATGTACTGAAAAGCATAGGAGTCCAGTAAGGACCATGTGTGCTCTATCGGAGTGCAAAAATACTATCAGAGTTGATTTTCCCGCTGAACATTCTGCCTTGCGAAGACGGTCTAATCGTAGCACAGTGAAACTCCCGAAGGCTACAGTACGTATCTCGCAGGGTGTTCAGTGTGGATCTCGCCAGGCCGCCGTGAACGGCGTATGTTGTGAACGAACACCGTGAGTGAAACGGCGAATCGGTTCCTCGCCCTGTTTCTCAGGAACCCGAGCTTTTCCTCGTGAAGGGCAACAGCCGGTTCCTCGCGGTTCCGCGGGGCCGCCTGCCGCCGGGGGCGGAGTACGCGGCGGACGTCCAGGCCACCGTGGACCCCGCCGTGTTCCAGGCCCAGTGGAGCGACTGGGGACCCGCCGTGACGTGGAAGATCAAGAGTGAGTCCCTCTTCGCCCTGGCCGCCGGCACTGCGACTCTCCTCAGCACGGTGGCTGAGGAGTCGGTACTGATCCCCAATCTTCATCAACCACAGCTGTGCTGCAGTGACACCTTAGTCGCGGTTTACCGTTTTTGTCTATTTTTATAAAACAAAGCAACAAAACCAAAAAGATTCATATATAACATGTTTATTAATTGCATTACTTACCTATTCCTCGTTTACGCGTTTGCTTGTTTACCTGCTTATTGCTTTTAATGACGCTGTCACTACAGCTTGACCTGGCTCATAGCTGATCATTGCTTTGAACATGCTTATGCTATAACAAGTTGTAAGGAAGAGCAGACATTTTGGCTCTCAATAGCAGATGCAGGTGTCTCTTTGTCAACCTGACCAGGAAAGCGGACAGCTTTTCCCAGCAGACCTGACCAGGGGCTGTGGTTAATAGTTGCTGTTTGTGGTCTTCATAATGTTGCAAGATGAGTTGTAGCAGACGTGGTAAAAGCTTTATGCGTCAGCATTACAAGTTGAGGTGTAACAATATTAGGAAAGGTGATGCATCTAACGTTGCAAGATGAGGTGTGAGGTGAACTGAGGGAAGTTTGAAAGTTAATTCCACTGTTTTAGGACCGATTTTATTTCTCTCTGTGCAGGTCAGGATTATAAAGGCATGGAGCTTTACATCATCCTGCCGCTGGTTTCTCTGCTTTGGGTCTTCCTGTATTGCTGCAGAAAAGTGTAAGTATCATTAGCTATGGTACATACCCTTCCTCCTAACATACTGTGTTCTGTAACATTAGCTACTGTATATACACTCCCCCAATGCACTGTGCACAGTAATTTTAGCTACTGTATGTACTCTCTCCCCTAACACACTGTGTTCAGTAACATTAGCCACCATACATGTGCTCACATTGTTTACCTTTAATCGTAGGAGATTAGACTCAGCTGTGATAAACACTTCCTGCTTTCATAGTTAAAAAACCACAAACTCTCATCAGATCTGAATCTCAGGCAAAGACAGGCAAGTCCAGCATGATGGGTTTACATATGATAATGTTAAATGCACAGTATTTTAAACATGGAGATAGACCAGTACACTGGCTCAACCTTTTCTCAAGGGACCGCTGGTCTTAACTCAAAATACAGCACATACTCAACATACACTTTTATACACTTTTATAAATGAAACGTTTTATGTGTTATGAGCGTGATCTCTGTTAACTGGCGTCTAATACAATGATGGTCCAGAAGCACTGGGTTACAGAAATATAACCATTTCCAGGGTTATTACCCCTTTTCTGTAGTACATACATGATCACCCTCATACATGAGCTTCGCCAGTGTACTTTTGGAAATGAACCAAATCATTCTGTTTCTGAAAGTTATTTGTTGACCTTTTATTTGTTTTGGTATTAATCATTAAAGAAAGTGTGGGGCAGGTTATTTTTGGAATTACCAGCAAAGGTGATGGGCGTCTCTGCCCGTAAACTCTGACTCCGATTCCCTCGCTCACTCCCACGCACGAGTCTGCCGTCTTGTTCTTAGAGGGCGGCGCAGCCGCGCACAGGGCACCTCGCGCAGGCCGTGGCGAGGCCTGTGTCTGAAGCCCTGCGCTGCGAAAGAAATCTGCAGGCTCTCGTGCAGCACGCAGTCACGGGCAGGGACACCCCGGATTCACTTTGGTTCAGGCTACGTCTGTTTCGTTCCGTTCAACCCCACTCAATCGCGTTCAGACCTCTGCGAGAATATTTCGCTGAATGAGAATGAGAATGACAATGGGATGGTCCCAAAGCCCCACACACTTTCTGTGTACTGCGATACCTGTGTCTTTTTCATAGTTATCAAAAAAAGATTTCCGTGAACCCACAAATCAATTTATAGTATCAACGGTAATCTGCCATTTGGCAAAACAGCGTTTTCTAGCCCTCTCGTGAGGCCTTGAGAATGTCGTTTCCCCACCTGCGAAACACACTTCCTGAGCGAAGCTGCCATCCAACTATCTCTGCCCTGTTTTCTCCATAGAGGAACCCTGTTTATGTTCTATTTTCTCCATAAAGGAACCCTGACTCTGTTCTGTTTGATCCATAGAGGAACCCTGTCTCTGCCGTTTGATCCATAGAGGAACCCTGACTCTGTTCTGTTTGATCCATAGAGGAACCCTGACTCTGTTCTGTTTGATCCATAGAGGAACCCTGACTCTGTTCTGTTTGATCCATAGAGGAACCCTGACTCTGTTCTGTTTTCTCCGTAGAGGATGGCTGAAGATGTGCTCGTGGCAGTACATTCCCAGCCCAGAGGACTTCTTTAAACCACTTTACCACACGCATCAGGGGGACTTCAAGGTAAACCAGAGACTGCAGGAAGGTGTTTGCACCGGTGTGGTCAAACACCCACAGAACCGAAACATAAACACACACACACATGCACACAGAGAAAACGCAGCCCCCAAACACACACACACACACACACACAGAACACAGCCCCCAAATACACACAAACACACACACAGAACCCAAACACACACACACACACACACACACACAAAACACAGCTCCCCAACACACCCACACACACACACACACAACAGCAACACACACACACAGAGCGCAGCCCCCAAACACACACACACACACCAACACACACACACACACACACAGCCCCAAACACCCACACACACACACACACATACACACGCACACAGACACACACAGAGAGCAGCCCCCAAACACACACACACACACACACACAAAACGCAGCTCCCCAACACACCCACACACACACACACACATACACACACACACAGAGCGCAGCCCCCAAACACACACACACACGTTACAGAAATACCTTGTGGTTCCTTTGTGACGGTGTAGTGAAAGTCTGCCATGAACGTGCTTCCTGTGGAGAAGGAAATTGAGACACGCTGATATTTTGCCTTCACGTGTTCGAACTGAAGCTATTTTTAGCCATTTACTCACTTGGGGGGATTTCTGGAAATGTTCCAAAAGGTCAGATAGTTCAGCTAGGGGAATTACCGAACACGTTCATAATTCTTTCTATGCATTACCTATTGCATTTATTGTTTATATTCATTGTAATAATTGATACATTAACAAGATGCATGCTTAGACATGCATATTCCAAAAAGCATGCGTTTAGTTTAGCACAGCTTACTGTATTGCATGGTCTCATAGTAAAAATC